>NC_088299.1:4969092-5227757 GCF_032854445.1 Liolophura sinensis
TTCAAGTATTCTTGGTCTACGTACAAGGGCGACCTGACACTATTCCACGTAATCTACGGTTAAAAATATTTGGAACAGATTCAAGAGAACTGTTACAAAATGTAATTTGATACTTTTGCGTGCTACTGCTAAACATAATGATGTAGAAAAATACTAACAAAAATAGAGAATAACAAATGGCTAAACCAACGAACTGCAGGCGAATTGATCTTAAAGATATTCAACATAAATGCCATACGTAATGCACGTCTGTCTAAAAATATCACTGGTTTGAGAACACTGACATTTACAAAGCATCTGTTTCAAACTAGTGAACAAAGGGTGAATAAACATTTGAAGATATATTTTATATAACTGAAGACGTACAGCATAGAGTAAAAACAGACCAGCGACGAAAGTGTGACAGCTGGCAAAAGATCACACGAATCCCGTGAAACACGGCCTCTTGTCAGTTGAAGCTTATCCCTAATGTTATGAAAATAATATAATTCACAGTGCCAGTCCAGTGGGCATAAATGGAAGATCAGTTCCTAATAAGAAGCCCGTTATCCGCATGTTCTATAATGAATTTTTTCCTTTCTAAATCGTTCCGCTCTCAGCCGTGTATATGAAAAAATGAATGCAGGAATGAATGCTTAGGTTTTAACGTCTCACCTAACAATTTTTCACTCACATGACGACGTTAGGAAATAAGAATATATCGAACATTTTTAGCATCATACAGAGTATAAAATTTCACGCCTCAATTAACTTGATTTATTTACTTATTTGATTGATGTTTTACGCCGCAAAAGTATTTCGCTAACGACTACGGCGGCCAGCATTATGGGTGGGGAGTGGGGAGGTTGCTGGAAGATCTTCCCACGCACGACTGAAGAGGAAGCCAGCATGAACTGAACTTGAACTCGCACCGACCGCATTGGTGAGAGGCACGTGAGGTATTGTGGTGGGCTAGCAAACTAACCACCAGGCCACAAAAGCCCTTCAGTCGACTTGAGTGATCATTATGATGAAAAGGCTGTGATTACCGCTATGCCCAATATAGAGCAGCAATGTGGTTAGATCGACGACCTTGAGCGTGTGCTCATAAGGTATCTTGTTACTGGAGGACGCTGTGTGGCAGGATGGTGATCTGAGGACTTTGAAAGAGAGAGAACCTGTCTGGACACACCCAAGGCAGGGAAATCTTTAGATCAATATGATGAAAAGGCGGTGAGATTACCGCTATGCCCAATATAAAGCAGCAATGTGGTTAGATCGACGACCTTGAATGTGTACTCATAAGGTATCTTGTTACTGGAGGAAGCTGTGTGGCAGGATGATGATCTGAGGACTTTGAAAGAGAGAGAACCTGTCTGGACACACCCAAGGCAGGGAAATCCTTAGAAAAAAACGTGTTTCGCTTTATATCACAATACCCATGTGGGTTCAGTTGTTTTGCACAAAAGTGAGTGTGAAGGATCTTGTAACCATTATATTGACGTGTTTGTGAAAAGGGTTTCCTCTGATACCAACCACTGAGGTTTGAGTGAACCGGAACCGGAAGAATTAGTAGATTTCGCCAGTCTCACTGCTTACGGCCTTGGTGACAATAAGGGGTCGGCAGCGACCGTGTGGTCGATTTTGCCGACTAACGTTCGCTTGCACCAATGAGGTGTGCATATCTGAAAGTGACACGTGAGAAAGTTAGTAATTAACTTGCTAAGGTCGGTGATTTACCCATGGCACTTCCGTTTCTTCAACCCATAAAACTCAACGGCGATGTCTTAAGTCAGCATGTTCTAATCTCGACTGCAGTTCATACAGCTAAAATGGAATCGTGACGTTTTAATAGGGTAGCCATAACCGTAAATAAGCTCTGGCCATTCACCACGCACAAAAATGACCACCTGGCTGACCTTAAGCACGACGTGCCATCAATAGTCTAGACCGTTTCTCAGGATACGAAAGGAGCAGGCACGTCTCGACTGACCATTTCCCATACATCATCAACGACACGGAATTAACACCAGTGCGCACACCCTCAGTAGCATAACAGAAAATGACTGCACTTCTGTTAATTATAAAAGGACGTGGTCAAAAGTTGAGGACGTAGGTATCGTCACGCTCCTGTGAGACAGCGATTTTTCCTCTCGTCACACTCTATGAATACAGTGGTACCGCACATGTACTAATCAGTTGTGAGCAGTTATTTTCTATCTACAGACACAGACTTCGATTAGACTTGACGCAGAATAAAATGAGGAAGATCGTTTGTCTTGTCAATTTCACCTTGAAACAGATATATGGCTGACAAATCGAAGACTGATGTTTTCAGCAACAAAATTTTTTTGGCACACGCTGTATACTCTGAATATTTACGCCCAGCAAAGATTAAAAAATGAGCGACAGTCGACAGATTTATGATTCATTGATATATGTAAAATTTCGACCAAAGAAAATTTCTAGTTTTGCGAAGGAAGATGAACAATATATTACCTTTTGACATCTGGATTTCAGTCGATAAATCAGATTTTTGGATAATGAAGGCACAAGACGAATGAAAACACTAAAAGAAACCAAACAGGTCTTTCTGAGCTAACAAATACACATGTTGACCAAATGACCCCATTTGAATCAAGATATGGACCGCGACTCTGACTCTTGGAATACTTCTACAGATATCTTCTGAATGAGGAAAACAGTTTTAGTGTAACGCAGAAGAAAATCGAGGCTTTCATGTTGGTAAATCTATATTTCCAACATGCTCTGTACATCCGGGCGATGGCATAAATGTATGCCTTACCAAAATGAAAGCTTGTCTTTCTTCGGAGTTGCACTTTTACTCTATTACGTGCAACCAATCAGTGGATCCAATAGCTTCCGGAACAAAAACGACTGGCATTGTTGTCCAAAACGTCGTAAATGTATATGTAAGTGCCATTATTGTAACGTTCTGTTTTATTCTAAACATTGCTTTAAAGCGAAAACTTCAATACCTATGACGTTTTTCCCAGCTATCTTTGGTCTTGCCGGTTATTATGTCTTGAATAAAATCGTGACAGCGATGTTAATCTTATGGTGAACTATAACGTGGTGTCCGGGTAATCGCCCACATGGCACTAACTTTGTCTAAAAGTAAATGCCAACCAAAGGACATAGTGAAAATCTGTGGAAATTATCAGCTAGATGATAAAGCTTCGTGTCATGTCACACCAGCCAACTGATTAGACGAGCGATGTTAATCGGTCGTAGGCGTTATAAGAGACGTTCAAGGTGAATGATCGCAAAATTCCAATTTCCAGCCTTTGACTGATTCTACCGGACAATTAAGGAGGTATATCATTAAGTTCTTCTCCCAGATAACTATCTTCCACTGCGCGGCGCATTGACCCAGGAGCCTTCCACCAATACGTTCGCTGTGAGCTGAGTTCAAGTCCAGCTCATGCTGGTTTCTTCTCCGACCGTACGTGGGAAGATCTGTCAGTAATCTGCGGATGGTCGTGGGTTTCTCCCACGCTCTGCTCGGTTTCCTTCCCACCATAATGCTGGTTGCCGTCGTGTAAGTAAAATATTCTTGAGTACGGCATAAAACGCCAATCAAATAGATTAATAAATAAATATCAACTGATTTTGGTTTTAATGTTATTAATGAAACTGATCTTTTGGAATTGTGATTTGAATAGTTAGCTAACTAACGTCGTACTTAAAAGGAGAAAGCTGGCATAAATCGCGGAGTCCATCACATCCTCCATCTTTAACACCCTGTAATTTATGATGGGGGTGTGTTGCCTCTCAGCCAATAGGAGTCATTAAGACTGCCAGCTTGTTCGTGTAAACTGGGAATCTACGTCCAACATTCCAGTTTCCCGATAGTCAAGCGGATAACGAACTGTACTGTTCGCCACCTCCCGGAAAGAAGAGTTCTACCGGAAATGTACGAACTGCACTTCGGCGATTTCCGACTGCAATTCTCATTCTAACACAGAAGGCTTCAGGACTAGATCTTAGGCAAAATGGAGTCGCCCACAGCGGATTTTGGCGCTGACTTTATTTATAATTTGTCAACTTTAGGTACATATAAGAATGTTTTATGGCATGCACCTGTGAGGAAAAGTATACTCTTTTCAATGGTATTTGATTGATATTTAAAATTTCTTCTCCTTTAACAATTTTTCTGTCATATGACGACGAAGGAGTCCCTAGAGTGAAAGTACGTGTAATGTGCCTCTTTGTTGCAGGACAGATTTCAACTATTTTTCCAGTGGTGCTTTAGTGAGACGATTTACGATTAAGCCGCTACGTCCGAGCCATTATACTGATACGGGCCAGCCAGTCCAGTTCATGCTGATTTCCTCTCCAGAAGCAACCTGCGGATAGTCGTGGCTTTCATCCCGGGCTCTGCCCGGTTTCCTTCCCAAAATAATACTGTCCGCCGTCGTATAAGTAAAATATTCTTGAGTTCGACGTAAAACACCAATCAAATAAATAAATAAATAAATAAATATATATATAAATTATAAATATTAGGCATTAATGGATAACTGGTGTTCCATCGGTATTTTATGAAGACAACGTTACTATACAATTAGAATATTTAGGGTATCAGCTAATCAGAAGTAAACAGTGAAGATGTACCTGGATATTTTCAACTTTCGGAATAGATTCCGGATTACACGTTTTAATTAGGTTAAAATTCGGTACACCAGGCTGACATCATAAGCGCGGTATTGTACAGGACAGAGTGAAAGAAATATTTGAATGGCCAATGTTTTGGTCTTTCGTATTACTCGAATGATTCCAGTCTATGCCTTGAAACAGCCATCAACCAAAATGGGCGATCCAGGTGAATAATCGAAAGACCAATTAACAAAACGACGTTTAACACAAACCAACGAAGAACTAAGAGTACATAAAGTACGAAATCAGGACGGAATTATGCAAAGAAAAGCAGTCAACCGTTTTCAATGATGTAGGAAAGAGTCAAGGTATGTTTTTGTCGAAATCAGTATTCAGATCCTGTACCATGCTAGTATATAAGTTGTCGATAATAAAATATGTATCTCATTTGGGCTTTGAATGCTTCTATTCATACGTCCAACGTGGCGATCTATTTCAACTCAAGGAATATACAGCCCTTAGCCCAAGGTTAATCGGAATTGGACATAATCGTGAAGCAGAGCGCCAGAGATTCTGGACGCTCTGTCCCATGTTTACATATGAGAGAATTGTACCCTTTCTGAAACTTGAAGAGACTTGGAGTGAAGGCGTTTGATGGAATAACCTTGACACATTAGTATTTGCAGTAATAACCAGCAGAAGGAATAAGCGGTATAATGAATTGGTGTGGAGAACTCGAGTTAGCTATGATGAACCAATAGATCACTCAATAAATTTTCGCAACACTGCTTGTCGCTTGCAATGATTTATCTGCAAGATGATTAGACGGCGACTGTGATATAATGACCGGTGCGTGACGGCTGTTGGAGTTGATAAACGTCAATGGGTCTTAGGGTAACGTTTGAAAAAAAAATATCTTTTAGGTATGATGCGTAATTATTGCAATACGGATTGCAACAAATGAAGACTGAAACGGTCAATTCCCCATACAAGGAGACTGTATGACATATATAATAAAAACCGGCGGAGTGGAGAGTAAAACCAGTGCAGCGACGACGTTGACAGGTCAGGAACTCTTTGGACAGGTTTGGCAAGGTGATTTCAAGGTTACTTCGAAAAAGAACAAACCTTTTCTGTCTAATCCCCAGGGTTTGAACTTTGGACCACGTCACAAGGGCATGTAATTGATAAGCGGTTATGTGTTTTACTGATTTATTTGATTATTGTTTTATTGTTTATGGCCATACGCATAATAATTAACATATTCGAGAGCGTTCAGTTTTGTAGGTAGAGGAAACCGTAGTAACCTGGGTAAACCACGGACTACTGGCGTGTTAATGAAGGCAGTTTTCTTATATATATACAATATATATATATATATATATATATATATATATATATATATATATATATATATATATATATATATATAAGTATATTAGATATTTAGAACAGAAACATACAGCGGCCATTCCGATGAAAACTGGGAATGTCCAGCTGAAAACAGATTTACATTCAACGGTCTAAACAATTTGGTTTATGTATGGAGTTTGTTTTAAAAGAAAAGGCAACAAATAATATGACCTGAGTTATTTAGGAAGATGAGCGAAAGCGGGCCTAAACTGCCACAACCATTTTTCCTGCCCTTGATAATTCAATAAATCAATTCTTACTTGAAATTCGTATCAGGGCATGCGATAAACTACGTTAAAACGACGGGACAAACGTGACGTAATCGGAAACTGATGCGTGTTATGGTTATAAAGACAACTTGCGCCTGATTGATCAATTTGATAACAAGGCAGTGTTTTTGATTTTCTCAATGTGCGCAATTTTGTTTACCTTAAACTGCAGCATTGCAATTATGCAACATCGCAAAGGCAAAATGTCCTGCTTTTAAACTCCCTTTTAAGGTAATTTATCGATCTTATACACATTTAGCCTAGTGAAACTAAACTTCATCAGGCTTAATCGGACAATAAATTATCTTGTAATCCCAAAATTATAATCATTACAGTTAAATATACAATAGCATTCGATGTAACTAAACAGGAATCGAGCAGTGAGATACTTTTCGATTTATTTTATCACATCTATATCGATCTTTGGTGAGATCTAGATATGACAATCGGTTCTTGATTTAAGGCTGCTCAAGTACGTCATTTTGAAAGATGTTGGATTATGTGTCATTTGTTTTGGTGGCCACACAGTGTGGATGGCCTATGTAAAACTCTCGGCAGAGACAATTCCCCAAATGCAGATGTCTTTGTGGTAACCTAAGGCTGATAATTGCCTATAGTTCCTGTTTGCAGTCTTTCATGGTATAGAATTCAATGAAAGTTTCTTCAGCATATAATGCCCAAACTGAAGGCCACGGCATAAACCTTTAAAACACAAGAATACTTAAACGACACCAGATTTTTGAGCTCTGATTATTTAGTGTTCATGCTGGCAGAAATGCTACACCAACACGACAATTCTCCTAATGATAAGAAATGTAAGAAAATAAATAAAGTGAAATGACAAAATAATTTCTTGACTTACATATCATAAACGAGAGCAAATCTTGTACTTCAGAAGTAAACAAGCTGTGGACCCAGTCAGCCATATATCTTCGTATAAAATTGTTGGAAAGTTTTGTCAGTTGTTTCAAAAAAACAAATTAAAAAAAAAACACGTAGAGAGTAGTAAATAGCTAAGCTGAGCCCGCAGTACGTTTATGGATGATATCATTTCAGAAAATTTGGGAAAATATGCATAAAATATAGGGGTTACAAGAAAAAACAATTTTTTTTTTCATTTTTGGTGTACGTTTCTTCATGCATGTTCCTCAGAACTAAACTCGTTTTGTAGGATTTTTTATGTATCCTCTATCCCGGTCCATAGATCTGATTTTAATGCGAATGAGTCATGTGTCTACGCTAACTTGACATGGAAGAAATATCGCCTGACGCTTAAACAATGTTTGATCTGGCCCAAAAGTTTCCGGGTAAATCTCAATTATCTGTAGAGCAGTAAACTCTTGTGGCGCATGCTTATATTTATGGGATGAACCGACGAACGGCGCGCCTCTTTTGAAAAATGATGCCATGACGGTCACCAACACTCTTATAATAAATATGGATAGTAAAACTAGGGCCATTGAGGCAAAACAAAAAATTGCAGGAGTGCATCGTGTCGCTGATATGACGTTTTCGTGAGTTAATTTCGTGTCGCCGATGATGTATGGTGAATTTGGCCATTCGTTCTCACCACGGTGTAGTCCTCATTTACCAGCCATCCATATTACTGATGGCGCGATGTGTTAAAGGTCAGCCGGTTGTAAATATAACATACGTGAGGCTAACTAAGATAGATTTCGCCTGGGTGGCTGTTAATTGAGACTTACATACTCAATTAGTGGTTACGCAAAGAAGCTGGTGTTAATCTCCCTTTCGAGATCTAGCTTATTGATTGATACCGGTTTTTTGTTTGAATTTGTTTCAGGCGTCGGCGGATTCATTTTCCGGTACGTGGGACAGCTATCCATTACACAACATATGCTCACATCGTTTGGACACACATTATATTGTCAACTGAGATTTTTGGGTGGTGCATCAGTAACTGTCACAGTGAAACCATTTTGGTTTCATGAGACATGGAGCAATGTTATACAGCAACGCATGTAGGGAAGATGAATAATGCCATGAAAAATGTAACGATGGTAGACAGCAATATTAAATTGCTTTGATATATGCCGTAATTTAATGCATCAATTCTATAGTGACACTTGTACCAATGTTATACAAAGATGATGTCCAGACACACGTAACATTGGGACACATTAATGATGTAGCAATACCATTAATATATGACGTCATGTCGCACATCAGTGATGTTATATATTGAATGTACGAATGTCACATCCATGACATAGGAATATGATGATCCCTGTAACAAAAATGCAACGTGTAATTATTTTCACACGCCTATTTTTGGTGAATAAAATCGGGCTGTCAGGTTATCTCGCCTGCTCCATTTGCCCTATTTCTGCATGTACTTTTCCAAATATCTTATATTAAATTTATACATACATCTGGAAAAAATTTTTTTGTGCCATCAAACAGCTGAATGAGCCAAGAAGCCAACTTGTCATCATACAGATTGTTCTGTGGCAGTATAAGAAAAGCATCAGGTAATAAAGTTAAAGGCTATGAAGATTAATTAAACCAGTTGAATTTTGCCGCAAACTTATCGCAGACCTTGGACATCCCCTAATTGCCGTGCATATCAGTTAATGATCGAGGAGTTTCGAGTTCAAACCCTTTTGTCGCTAACGGTAAAAACAATTCTACTCTGTCATGTGACTTGTCAACAGTGTAGGGATTTGTTGACATTAATTTACCGGACGTCTGTAGACTACGACTTCACCGAGTTTCATCACCTGCGTTTCAGCATCAAAATCCAACAATTTTTAAAGTTTCTTGGCATGACCCTACCCTGATTTGATCCGGGTTTCCCGACTTCGAGGATGAGGCCCTCTCTAACAATGAGGGCACAGAAGAGATCTTTAAGATTGCAAGTCAATGCTTTAATCCACAGATTTGCTGGCCATGTATGTGTACTGGGTTAACTTTGACAAATATCCTGCATGGCTTAATCCCCCTCCGGTGGAAAAAAGCTATTCCGTCAATCTTCATTATCCTCACGGAACATAAGGGATAAATAGGTACCAATATATCCAGGGTGTGCAAAGATGAATAGCCGCTGTCTGTTTAGGGCAGGACGTAGCCTAGTCATTTACATTTGATAACAGTGCCAGCGTTTTTTTAATTGAAACCGTGGCTGAAGAAGTTCTAAGAAAACTGACAGTAGCGCCTGGCGTCCCTAAGGTAACGCTCATACCATAATTTCCTATTGCCGATTATTCATGAGGAAGTGTTTGACAAGTTCCTTAGTTTCATGCCCGGTAGTAACTAATTGATCCGACTAGATTATATATGACACACCAGTTTATAGGTTAGCCAAGTCCCAGTAATGTATGAGGGTACAGAGCACTAAGAGTGAGTGAGTGTTTGGGGTTTAACGTCGTTCTTAACAACTTTTCAGTAATATGACGACCAAGGAATCCTTAGAGTGCATGTCTTGTGCCTCATATTTGCAGGACGGATTCCACTGCTCTTTTATCTAGTGCTGCTTCACTGATGCGCCTTGCCGAAGGCAAGTAAGCAGACCCCCACCCAAGACATTGTACTGATACGGGTGAAACAGTCGTTGCACTATCCCCTTCATGCTGAACACCAATCGAGGAAGTTACAACTTCCTCTTTTAGGGTCTTAGGTGTGACTCGACCCAGGATTCTCCCTGGATCTACCGCTCCCGAAGCGGCAGAGCACCAAGACGGGTTTAACTTGTTGGTGCAACTTTTATTTATTTATTTATTTTATTGGTGTTTTACGCCGTACTCAAGAATATTTCACTTATGCGAGGGCGACCAGCATTATGGTGGGAGGAAACCGGGCAGAAGGTACAAGGGTTGCGCGAGAATAAAGACACCGTGGAAGCCGTGCTCGGAGTTCTCTTGCACATCGGAGTTTTAGTGGGTGGATTGGCCGCGGAAGCCTTTGTCCTTCGTTGGTCGGGGAAGCCTTTGTCTTCGCCGCCTCCGCCACCGTCACCACCACCATCACCACCGTCGTCGCCGAGTGGCATCGCGCGTCGGCTTGATAGCACCGTCCCTGGCGAGGACCTGACCTCCACCCCGCTACCCACCACGCATCCGAACAGGACGTGTCCACGGACCACGTCATCACTCCCCGGTTGAAGTTTATGGGATTTGCCAGTTCACCCCAACTCCGCCGGCGTCAAATTCATGAGATGCTCCAAAGGCAGGCTGAAACCGAGCCCCAGTTGTTTCTGAAACCGCAGGCTGTATTTTCGCTGCACATCATCAATACCGAACGTCAAATCACAGGCGTGAGTCTTGAGTAAAGGGATGTGTGTGTGGGTCAACAAGTCGGTCAGGCCTTTGGCGAGGTCTCTGGGTTAAGGGTAATAGCCTGCTGGCAATGTTAGCTTATGCTCTGCGCGGTGCGGGTCTTCTACGCAGTCTAAGACATACCCCACTTCGTCTTGCGAGTGGATCTTGGGTGGGGAGATGATCGGTGAGAAGTTCACGCAGGTCAGCCCGACTCGCCACGTGTCTCTGTGACACAGAAGCGTGTCGAATAGTTGCCTAAATATAGTAGAGTAGACTGGAGTGTAGTATAGTTTAGTATTGAAGAGGATAACTATAGCAGAGGATAACTATAGTATAGTATAGTAGAGTATAACTATAGTATAGCTGCAGTAGAGTATAACTATAGTACAGTATGCAGTAAAGTATAACTATAGTACAGTATATTTATTTATTTTTTTATTTCATTGTTGTATGTATAACTATATTGAGTAGAGTATAACTATAGTAGAGTGACATTCTGTTCAAACATGTGGGCTTAGAGGAACCATACAGCCCCAAAATTTGGTCCCCGTCTATAGCCGTATCAACAAGCGGCCCAGAGTTATTCCCACTGAAATGGGTTTATACTTCATCGTATGATAAATACGTCAGTTTTAGTCGACGGCTTTCGGTTCTAGAGTTATGTTGTACAAAAAACATCAACTGAGTTCTGCAAAAACACATAGGCTATCTGGAAAGCTGAAAATGACAAAAATCCAACGAATACACTACCGCTGACATCGATTTGACAACAGGCATTGTCCTGTGTAATATTTTTTTTCTCATGTGGTTTCTAGCTTCTGGATTGTCTTATGGAATAGCTTATCATGTCACACAATTATATGTTGGTATCGGTAGTCATACCTTTTCATGTATGTGCAGAAGCCAACAGCGGCGGGTGATGACCTAGCGAGCATTAGCTTAGATGAGCCCACTTGTCCAATAATTATTTTTTTATTCAATTTTACATACAAAAGGCACCTAATCCAGAGAATATGACCACGGAAACGTGTTAGGCAACATATTGGTAAAAAGATAAGCTTATAACCTGGAAGCATACAATTATGTAACACTCGCTTTGCCACTGCAGAAGTAGTTCACCAGTAGATCACCAATAAATTCATATTACGAAATACGGCATGTGCTTATACTACGGCGAGTGTTCGGCTATACCAACTGAGAAAGGAAAGTCCTTTTTTTTGAGGTAATGTGTCCGCGCTAGACGGGAGCATCGCCGCGTAGCCGAATGGTACAAACCGTTCGGCTTTTACCAAACAGTGTGTGAGTGAGTGTGTCAATCACCACGTTGATTGATGCGCCAAGCCCATAACCGGTGAAAAGTCTTGTCACACCCTTCGCATTTCCACACACGCTCCTTCTGTTTTTCGGGTCGCTGCTGGTGACGGATCAAATTGGGAAAAGTCCGCCCGCAGGTCGGGCACGTGAACCTCTTCCACGTGTGGTACGTCCTCTCGTGTCAGTTGTCTCGCCGGGAAAACGTCGTGGCGCACGTGCCGCAGGTAAACTGGTTTCATGCCTGAGCCAGTTGTCCCGCCGGGAAAACCGCCTGGCGCACGTTCGACAAGTAAACTTTGCCGAAGCGTCACCTCCTCCTCCTCCTCCTCCCCCTTCTCCCCGTCCTCCTCCTCCCCGTTCTCCTCGTCCTGCTCCTCCATAAGCCATGATGGCAGCTTAGTGTCAGTCTCTGGGAGAACGTGGTTTAGGCAGCGTAGCGTCTCTCTGGGTGAACATGGTCTGGTGTTGTCTAGGCAGGTAGGATAGCCGGAGTAGCTTCACTCTCACACCTTTTTATCCCGTCAGCGCGGACGTCAACGAAATTAAGGCCCCAAAACCGCACGGTCACCCACTGGTCAGTTTTGGCGCGAATGGAGTTCACTCATTGGGCAGTTTTGGCCCGAAGTGGAGCTGAGGGAGCTGCTCTCGCGCGTGACGTCACTCACGTGCCTCATTGGTCAGTTTTTGCGCGACATGGAGCTCCGTCATCATCACAAGTCGCTGATATCGATTTGATAACAGGTAATATTTTATGTAATATTTTATGTAATATTTTTTTTTACAAGCTTACCAAAAAATATAATACTATACAATACTAATGTAATACTATACACACTGTTACAATGTTATTGCTCCCTTTTCGAGCATGACTTCCTCATCCTCCTTGCTCATTAGACGACGTAGCGCGGACCTCAACGAAATAACCCAGCGGGAAAAAAGAGGTGCTTATGCGCGTGATATCAGTTTGGCGCGAAATGGAGCTCACCCATGGGTCAGTTTTAGCGCGAAAGAGCTGAAGGAGCTGCGCTCATTGGTCCGTTGGCGCGCCTCGCGTGACGTACGTTCAGCAAAATGTAAGTCGTGGTGGTTATTCTATGATTATTCCATTCATTTATTTTGTTTATCGATTCTTTATAATTTGTAATTTGACAAATGTAAGGCATTCCGTGCCATTGCCTTTGCACTGAAGGAACATCAGTTTTGGCGCGAAATGGAGCTGAAGGAGCTGCTCGACCCAACTTTACAAGCCGACGTTTTGGTGCAAAATGGAGCTCACCTATGGGTCCGTTCTGGCGCGACATGATGCTGAAGGCGCTGCTCTCGCGCGTAACATCAGTTTTGGCACGAACGAAATGGAGCTCACCCATTGGTCAGTTTTGGCGCGAACGAAATAGAGCTCACCCATTGGTCAGTTTTGGCGCGAACCGATGGGTCTGTTTTGGCGCGACATGGAGCTGAAGGAGCTGCACTCATTGGTCCATTGGTGCGCCTCGTGTGACGTGTGACGTCACATGCATGCGCCTAGGGGAGCGCGGACTCAACGACACACTCCCTCCTTCTCAATCCCTCCTCCTCAATCGGACACGAAAGTTCCCTACTATTCTACTTTCGTTTATTAATTTATTTATTTATTTGATTGGTGTTTTACGCCGTACTCAAGATTATTTCACTTATACGACGGCGGCCAGCATTATGGTGGAGGAACCCGGGCAAAGCCGGGGGAAACCCACGACCGTCCGCAGGCTGCTGTCAAACCTTCCCACGTACGGCCGGAGAGGAAGACAGCATGAGCTGGACTTGAACTCACAGCGACAGCATAGGTGAGAGACCCTTGGGTCATTAGACTGCGCTAGCGCGCTAACCAACTGAGCCATGGAGGCCCCTACTTTCGTTTATAAAGCATGCGTTGGGAAAACATATATTTGTATACCAATAGTCGTTTGGGAGAGGACAAGAAGAATTTAAATGTATATATGAAGATTTGAATTAGAATTTAACCATTACATGCTATTATTTTTTTTTATAGAAGTAGCGGCGGGTCGTGGTCTAAGAGTATGGACGTGTTTGTCTTTAAATCACTAGGACGGGTACATCTGACAGCTAGAGTAACCCAAGTGCTCTTACTAGCACCGGATCTGGTCATGAATCATGGTAATAAACCAGAGGAGCGTTTGATACCCTTTGCAAGCGACAAGGGATATTGCCCATCTAGCCTTGGGGAATTCCACTTGTAACAGATAAGCGGTTTACTGGCCTCTATCACTTCTGGCTATTCCACCTATCATTTGCCAGACAAACTCAACCTGATCTAATCACACCAAGGGCATGACACGGCACGGCCCAGCGTACTCTCTTTGATGGTTTGTACAATCCTGCCGATAATTGTCTGTGACGTTTCTTCTCTGGGGTCGGCTTTTCTTGCCTGTCTAATCTTTAACTTGCTTGTTGAAACCTCGTCCCAGGCGAATTTGTCTTAGAAGGACTTATGAGTACTGTTGAGAATCGTATGGACGATTAACGCGGGTGTTAAAATTTGTCCAGAACATCAATACCAGTCCCACTTTCTGGGGCCGACACACGTACTTATACTTGGACATTTTTATACTTCTTTGCACAGGCTCTCCACTTGAAATGTAAAAAGTATTTAGAGTACTTTCCTTGTTCGTAAAATACAGAAAAATGCGATTTTATAGAGTGATGAGTCCTCCGTGGCTTAGTTGGGTAGCGTGCTGGCGCAGCGTAATGACCAAGGAGTCTCTCACCAAAGCGGTGAGTTTACGTCCAGATGATCCTGGCTTCTTTTCGGTCTGTACGCGGGAAGGTCTGTCAGCAACCTGCGGATGATCGTGGGTTTCGTCTGGCCTCTGCTCGGTTTCCTCCCACCACAATGCTGGCCGCCGTCGCATAAGTGAAATGTTCTTGTATGGCTTAAAACACCAATCAAATAAATAAATAGTGTGAGGGTAAGGGGAAAATCGCCATTCAAGCTTTAAATTCATATTTCGTTATTACTAACTGTTATGTCGTTTAATTTGCCCGAAACACTCCTACTAGCCCGTCTCTATGAGACCGACACTCATCTCTGTCACGACCTACCCTATATATGTTTTTAACGTTTCGTCACTGGGATGCAAGTTTGCCCCAAGTCATTCACATTGAGCTGGCTACCTTTAGGGATGCAAATTTACCAACACCCATCAGTGAGTGAACTTCACGGCGCCATGGGAAAACCTTTCTCCTTATTCAGCGCAAGAAATGCAACATTCAAAATTTTACGCTTCGTATATTACACACGCATGGCTTTCCTAATTTTTACTTTCAGATAACTTATATATATTTAAAAATACTATGATGCTAATTTTTTAATGGAACTTGTCTTTGGGAATTTTAGATATTGTTACCTGTGATTTGCATATTGAGCTTACTAAGGCCAAAACCGACCCAGCAGATCGATTCTGTTCAACTGGAGTCGGTTCTGAAAAACCGATCTCATTGGTTAATAGCCAGTGGCTTAACCGGAAGCTGTCTAGAGTCTCCGAGTGAATGGGATGAATTTTGTCCAGTAAAACACTATTTGTTTCTTAACTAGAGATTTAAAAGTTGTGATTCTTTTATTGTAAAAGGTACATTCCTAAAAATGGCTATCAAACGTCTGTGTCTTCCATCACGTTGCAAATAGAAAGAACAGCTTATAGATGCGCGACCGCAGTGGAACTGGGATTGGCATGACTGACACCGTAGCATACCGTCTAAGTATTAGATTGTATTTTAGCACCATAATCCAAATGGTACATTTTGTTATTGTTTTGTAAGTATTTCAATAGTAGAAAATGATACACTAATTTAAGCATTTATGTTTAGTTGGTACTCCATCGGAATCCTACCAAGACAGTGTTTCCTGTACATTTAGATTATTTCGTGTTATCAACAAATCAGAAGTACAAATTATTTACATCTATCTGGGTCTCCCTTGAATCTTTAGTAGGGGGCCTTCGTGGCTGAAGGAGTTAGCACGCCAGCACGGCGCAATGATAGAGCTGCCTTTCATCAATGCGGTCGCTGTGAGTTCAACTCCTGCCCATGCTGGCTTCCTCTCCGGCCGTAAGTCGGGAGGTCTGGCAGCAACCTGCGGATTGTTCTGCGTTCCAGGTTTCCGTATTACTGGTTGCCATCGTATAAGTGAAATATGAGCTAGGAGTAAAACACCAATCAAATAAATAAATAAATTTTTATTGCCGTGTTGAATGATATATCTGCAAGATGACCAGGCAGAAACTATGCTTAGAATGACCGGAATGTAACGGCTCTGAGACCTGATTAACCAGGGGATATTAGAGTGACGTATGAGGCATTCCCATTTGGCTTACTTTGAACTGCCATATCTTAGTTATAGAACATTACACAGACAAAAAAATCTGTTTTTAAACCTCTTTTTTTCGATACTTTTTTGGACGCATATACACATTTAGTCTTGTGTTGGCGTTTTTTTCTAGAAAGGAAGTTTCGTCTTTAACCAGGGTTCCAGTCTGAACTGTAGGAGAAACTAAATTTCTGGGAGCTTAATTGGAAAATAAATTGTCTTTTATACCTCAAATTATGTACACCAGCAGTCGATATAATTGAACTGGAATACTAGTGTTTGAGATGCTGTTTGATTTATTTATTACAAGTATATCGATCCTTTGAAAGGTCTAGATTTGATAACGGTTCCATGATTTACGGCTGAGCAAATAAGTTGTTTTTAAAGATGCTGGATAGTGTGTCATTAGTTTCTGGTGTGGATGACCTGGGTAAAACTTCGTGTACAGCCATTTATGTGTGTGGATGTCTTTACGGTAAGCTTAGGCTGATATATAGCCTGTAGTTCTTGTCTGCTGTCTTTCATGCCATGGCGTTCAATGAAAGTTTGTTCAGAATATAATGACAAAACCAAAGGCCACGACAAAAATCTTAAAAACACAAGAATACTGATACACCAGCAGATTTATGAGTTCTGATTACCCCATATACACGTTACGTAAAGGGACACAACTACGGGATAAGTCATCAACTGTTCTTTATCACAGGGAAAAGGAATAAATTGGATGAAATGGGCAAATGATTTATTGATTTACTTGGTATGAACGACAGCAAACCTTGTACCTCAGACGTAAATAAGTTGAAGACTCAGTCAGCAGTATATCTTTGTATAAAATGTTACTAAAGTTTTGTCAGTTCTTTCAAAAAACAAAATTTAAAAAAAGCAAATACAGAGTAGTGAAGTCTCAGTCAGCAATATATCTTTGTATAAAATGTTACTAAAGTTTTGTCCGTTGTTTCAAAAAACAAAATTTAAAAAAAGCAAATACAGAGTAGTGAAGTGACATGTCTGTATAGCTCTAGCTACTGCAGATTGCATGTCTTCTTGAATCAGAAGCCACGTTAGGATGTATACATCAAAATGTAAGTTGATAAATGCCATCTGTTTGGGGTGAATTTCCATCCCGCTGACGAAAGAATAAAAACCTTTTTAGGGGATGTAAGTTGTTACTGTTCAAGCATATACATAAACAGTTAAAGTGAACTTGTATAAATTAGCAGGATTTGAAGTTTCACCTTGTGTATACTACCAAATGAAAGAAAACACGTTAAGAAAGAAGGTATATGAAACTCTTGGTTTTTATGTTTTCATATGTAGTATATACTGTGACCTACAATTAAAAACAGAACAAAAATGGCCCTAATCTACAGTTTTGATTAAAACCCCAGCGGTTGTGGTTACGTCAGCGATGACAGCTGTCAAAACAACTTTGCTAGGGGATGGGGGAGGTAAGCTGTACCCGCGTTTCCAGTATGTTCATCGATGACATCATTTCTGAATATTTCCACTGACGGAAAATATGCATGAAATAGATGGGCTATTCAAAACATACAATACGCTTCAAAAATGATTTTATTGTTTTAACGTGCCTTTCTTAATGTTTCTTAAAACTAAACTCTTTGTTTATTAGTATCTTTCCTGTAACCAAGGGATCAAGGTCCCCGGCCTAAATCTGATTTTAATGCGATTGAGTCATGTGTCTAAACTAGCTTGGCATGGGAGAAATATCACCTGACACCTAAACAATGTTTGATCTGGCCCAAAAGTTTCCCGGTAAATCTCAATTATCTCCAGATCAGTAAGCTATTGCGGCTTATCCTTATATTTATGAGATGAAAAGACAGACGGCCCACCTCTCTTGGAAAATGATGCTAGAGCGCTTCCTAACGCTGTTATAATACATGTAGATGGAAAAACTGGGGCCATTGAACGAAAAAAAAACATAGCAGGAGTGCATCGTGTCGCCGATCGTGAGTTAATTTCGTGTGGCTGTTGATGTGTGGTGAATTTGGCCATTCGTTCCCACTATAGTATAGTCATCATTTACCAGCCACCCAGACTATCGATGGCACGATGTGTTAAAGGTTAGACGGCTCTAAATATAACGTACGGGTGGCTAACTAAGATGGATTTCGTCTGGGTAACTGTTTAATGAGACTTGCGCAATTAGTGGTTACGCAAAGAGACTCTTTAGAGATCTAGTTTATTAATTAAGACCCATTTTGTGTTTGAATTGGTTTTTGGTGTTGGTGGATTCATTTTCTGGCATGTAGGACGGTTATCCATTACACAACTTATGCTCGCATCGTTTGGACTCACATTATATTGTCACTGGAGATTTTTGGGTGGTGCATCAGTAACTGTCAAAGTGAAACCATTTTGGTTTCATGAGACATGAAGCAATGTTACATAGCAACGCATATAGCAAGTTATAAATCAACAATGTCATGACAAATGTAGCAAAGGTAGACAGCAATGTTGTCATGACACATGCCGTAATTTAATATATTATGTCTATAATGATGCTTGTATCAATGTTATACATAGATGACATCCACACAAACGTAGCATTGTGACACATTAATGATGTAACATTGGCATTAATATATGACGTCATGATACATGTAGCAATGTGGCACATCAGAGATGTTATACTGAATGTAGCGGTCACATACATATGTTTCAGTGATGACATGACGAAGATAGAAATGTCACAGAACAATGATTTATTTATTTGTTTCTTTATTTATTTGGTGTTTTTACGGTGTACTCAAGATTGTGTCACTTATATGACGGCGGCCAGCATTATGGTGGGAGGAAACCAGGCACAGCCCGGGAGAAACTCACGACCATCCACAGGTTGCAAACAGACCTTTCTACTTACGGCCGGAGAGGAAGCCAGGGTGAACTGGACTTGAACTCACAGCGACCACATTGGTCATTACGCTGCGCTAGCGCGCTAACCAACTGAGTCACGGAGGCCCCATCCCCGAACAACAATGATACCACGACACTGGGTCAACGCCCAAACATTGCTGATCACGAGATTACAAGTTTGTGGCTTAGACGATCGCATACAGCGTATGCCCTGAAGAGCGTGAAACCATATATTCATTTTGACAGAGGAATATAATGATCCCTGCAACAAAGAACAAAACATGTAATCATTTTCACGCCTGTGTTTTGGCGACTAAAAACGGACTGCCAGGTTATCCTTCCTGCTCCACTTGCGCTATTTCCGCATATACGATAACAAATTTTAAGTCTAGAAGACCGTTCAGAAAATTTTTAACCTTCATTCAGTGCCGAGAAATCTGTTTTGCCATTTTGATATCAAACTGCGAATGGCGCCAAAAAGTCATCTTGTGATCGCATGGATTGTTAAGTGACACTGGCTGGTAACGGTATAAGAAAGCATCATATAATAAAATCAAAGGCTATGGTGATTAATCAAACAGGCTGAATTGTGCCACAGTCAAATAACACACCTTCAACATCCCACTAATTGCCCTGTATATTAGTAAACGAAAGATTAGTTTAGAGTTAAAACCCTTTTGTCGCTAACGGTAAAACAATTCTACTCTGTCATGTGGCTTGTCAAAGGTGTAAGATCTTGTTGACATCAAACACCCGTCTCACCCTTTTTGCACGGATGAATACAAGGACTTTCAGCTCCACTTGGTACGGGGTCACCCTGTTGCACGGATGACTACAAGAACGTTCAGCTATCAGGTTTCTCCAACGTTTGCCTAGTCCAGATAACTTTTTGTTAAACTTTTCTCAGACACGTTTGAAAAATAAATGTGTAACATTTTTGACCGGTCACGTGAGAAAGTAAACTTCTTTGCCTTCAACTCGAAATTCCTCTTATTTGTGAAGTCATTGTAGTTTTGTTCTACTTCAGTGGGAGATAATGTAAGTGGTCTAGACGGGCTGCCGACACAAGACAGTAAGGGCATACTTGTACGCGCGTGGACGACGCGACTTCACTCATATCCATCATCTGCTCATATCCAATTTGGGAACTGAGAAAGCTTTAGCACGAACCATCATCAAGCAGCTGTCAGCAACACCAATCTACTGAAGAAACTCGGCCTAATCACAAGTTATTCCTAAAGTGTGGAATACCCGGAATAAACAACCGAGAACGTCAAGAACCTCCGCCTCTATAGCTGAAACAGCGGAAGCTGGATTCGAACACGCGGCTTCGATGTTAAAGATAGCATATATTTATATATATATATATATATATATATATATATATATATATATATATATATATATATATCTGTGTGTGTATATATATGTATGTATGTATCCTTGGGGTTTTGTGTCGTGCTCAGCAATTTTTCATATATCGATGAGGGGTTATTCCTGCCGCCAAATTGCTGTCGCCATTGAAACATCATACCGAAGACTAGACATGACACTCTCCCAGTCACATTATACTGACCCCGTACCAGCCACTCTTGTTTCCTTGCTTTAACCTCTTAGAGTTGAGCGACAAAAGAGACAGCAACAAGTACCATATTTAAAGTCTTTGGTATGACCCGACCCAGGTTTAATTGCAATAAGGCTGTGTGTTCAAGTCAAGCTCATGCTGGCTCCCCCCCGGCCTTACGTGGGAAGGTCTGCCGGCAAGGTTCCCCCCCGGGTTAATGCTTGCCGCCGTCGTATACGTGAAATATTCTGCAGCACGGCGTAAAACACTTATCAAATAAATAAATAAATCTAACCATTAGGTCAAAGAAGAAGTCTTTAACATAGAGAGTCAACGCTTTAATGCGCAGAAGCACAAATTTGTTGGCCATGCATCTTGGCTCGGTTAACTTTGACAAATGTCTCGCATGGCTTAATCGCCGTTCGGTCTGGTGGAAAAAAGCTACTTTGTCAATCTTCATTATTTTCACTGAACTTTCGGGATATATCGGTACCAATATATCCAGGGTATGTAAAAACAAATAGCTGCTGTCTGTTTAGGACTAGTCATTTACTTTTGATAACAGTGTCTGCGTTCTTTTAATTGATCCAAGGCCTAAGAAAACTGACGGTAGCGCCTCTCGTCGCTAAGGTAACGTTTTCTTACCATAGTTTCCTGTTGCCCATTATGCAGGAGGAAATGTTGGACGAGTCACTCCTCGCATGTCCGGTAGTAATTAACTTATCCGACCAGACTATAGATGGCACCCCAGGTTAAAGATTAGCCAAACCTCAGTAACATATGTAGGTACAGATGACTCAGACGGATTTGGTATGTTGGTGAGACAGGCATAGTTGCTAAACATGCAAAATACTGGCCAGTTGAAGATTTTAAAAAAGGCTGAAAATGACTCAAGTGGTTATCACTTGAATGACTCTCTTACTAATTGTGAGTGAAAGTATAGGTACTTATTTATTATTTGATTATCGTTGATACATCTGTAAAGTATAAATGATGCAAGTAGGCAGATCACTAAGGGTGTGAGTGTGATTTATAACTTTTGGAGAACTCACTTAGTAATTGTGACGAAAATGATAGTTGCTTTAATATTTCATGAGAGTTGATTCCTTTATAAAGACGACGTTGGGAAAACAGATATTCGTATACAAATCGTCAGCTATAACGGACCCTTCATGTCGAGAATCACAATACACTTGGTCAAGATCAGCAATGCAGTCTTCATTAATTTGCCGGGATAATACATTGCCTTTAGAGTGAAAGGGTCAGTGTGTGATGGACATATATATACAGATTTGAACTGAATTAGAATTTAGCAATTTAGCAATGTGATTATTTCTCTTTTCATAGAAGTAGCGGGTCATAGTCTAATATGGACGTGTTTCCCTTTAAATCACTAGAACGGGTGCATCTGAAAGCAACAGTAAACGTAACGTTTCTACTATCACCGGGTCTGGCAATGAATCATGGTCATAAAGCAGGATAAGGTTTGACAACCTTTGTAACCGACAAGGAATACTGACGATCTAACCTTGGGGAATTTTACACTGGTAACAGATAAGCAGTTTACTGGTCTCCTCTATCATATCAGGCTATTGGACCTATAGTTTGCCAGACGGACTTGATCCAATCTAATCGCATCAGGGGCAAGACAAGCAACGACCTAGCCTACTCTGTTTGATGACTGTACAATACTGCCGATAATTGTCTGAGTCGTCTATTCTGGTGTCTCCTTTTCTTTCCTGCCTAACCGTTAAGTTGCTTGTTGAAACCTCATCCAAGGCGAATTTGTTTTAAAAGAACGTACGTTTACAGTTGAGAAGGCGGTTGTGCGACAGGATTAACGGGGGTGTCATAAATTTGTCCAGAACATCAATACCAGCCCGTTTTCCTGGGGCCGACATAAGTACTTAAATTTGGAAGTTTTTGCATGCAATGTTTCTTTGTAATTTTCTCCACTTGAAATGTGTAAAGCATTTACAGTACTACTTTGAGGCTAAGGGAAGTATTGTCATTTAGAGCTTGAAATTCCTATTTTTTCCTTTGTTAGTACACTGCATATTGAAGAATTTTTTTTAATGATACAATGACGGTCAATTTTATTAATGAAGGAACCTGAGTGCCAAGTGTAAACCACGATCACTTGGGAAATGACTGACGGACTTTCCTACATGTGACATTTCAAAAAAATATTTCAAATACATCATGGGCCACATGAAATATACCAATACAAAATACTATAGCATGGAGAGTAAACGGGAGGCAGTGATGACAGCGTGATACAAGGCAAATGACTACACGAACCATTCGGACTCTCCATTTAATTAACACACAGCACTACAACATTAGTTTTCATAGAACCTAATGAACTTGCATGTCAATGATTAGGATGAGGCAGATTCACCATTCCTCTGTGAAGCACATCTTTCTAGGCAACATATATGTTGTCAGGTGGATGTACATTTATGGGTTTCGACTAATGAAGAGAATGTAGATCGAGGGAGAAACTCTTGTCCAGCAGAACGAGCTCCACGGATTGAGCTGCAGAGGACATTTTTCAGTGTCGACAGCGACCAGATATATGGGCAATAATTCTGTTGCTAGGTCTGCAGTGAGGGAATTTCGCGATACGATGGGAAAACCTTTCTCCTCATTCAGTGCAAGAAAATATACTTTGACCTAAGAAGCAAGATTGTATGTGTACAGTTGTTATTACAGCACATTTATTGTGACAAAACATCCTAACGGTCCATGGAAAAACAAAACTGGCTGTATAATCACTTTGTGACGAATCAGCGTTTTGATTGCTTGGTTAGTGTTTAAGCCCGTGCTGAAGAACTTCTCGCCTACAGAAGGCCGTCAATTTGTTGGATGGAGGGAACCAGAGTAAACCACCGGCCTTTGGGAGGCACCTGACGAACTTCTTGAATTAAAGCCGCAGCAAGAAAAAGCGAGAGCTTGATTCAAATACTAGATCTTCGTTGATTTTTAAAATCTATTTACTATCAGCTTTCGTCTACTGATTGTTTATATAAGGGCTAAATGAGCAAGGCGCCATGTCAGTTATTCTGAAATAAATACTGTCTCCTTTGAAATTACATATCTAATACAAGTAAGCGCCATATTTTCGACCAGGACGGCGTAGAAAGCCAGGCCATCATGAATATGCCCTCAGCTACAACAAAGACATTTTTGAGGGAAAGCCATATGACACAAGGATCTGTATAATGAAACGTTCACTGTACAAATCACTAGTCGTCTGCTGCATGTCCGAGTGAATCAAAATACAGGGTTTATGTCCAAATTTTTCAGCGAAAGTGAGATTAAAGTACATGAATATAGATTTTATATATTTTACTAATACAACTATCTCTTGACTTTGGCTGACAATGTGGAGAACAGTGAAAATTCTGGCTGGGGTGAGATTTTAAGTCACAATGCAAAACACACGTCGTCTACAGCATGTCAGAGTGAACTAAAGCACGGCCTTTAAGTGAAAATCTTCCAAGAAGGAAAGTATAAACTACAAAATTGATATGGATTCTATTTTCGTCCCTAATGCAACTATCTGATGGCTTTGGGTAACAACCCGGAGACCAGTGAAAATGTTACCAGGTGTGAGACTCGAACTCACCATTTCGGGGTGGAAATAAATTAAAGCTATGGTGATATATACCCTGACAAAGATGGACAGAGTTATCAACATCTGAGGCAATATTTAAATTTTCGCAAGCAAGAGGAATACATGTTGTAAGAAAAAAAGAGAGCTGTAATTGTAATTTAACAACTGTGTCTTTACATTCATCTGGTGAACAGTAAATTAACTTAGGCAAAAGGAAGGTGTATAAGACTTTCCGTTCCCAGACAGTTTAAACACGTCTTTTCCCCCTTTTCTCTCTCGCGCGCTCAGACGCCCACAGTATAGACCGCGGGAGACTCTTTGGTTTTCTGTCCATCGACCCCACACCTTAAATTGTCCTGTAACGAATTGAAGTAGTCACAAAGGGCTCTAAGTAGTCTTGAAAATACGACGCCTTCGACGGTTTAATGAAGGCCCTTTGAACGCATAAATCTACCATACTGACTAGCTTTCCACCTAATCTAAATCGTCTGTAGCCGATTGAAAACTTATTGTGAAAGACGCCCACCTCATGACGAAGCCCACAATGCGGGATGCCTGTGCACAGCATGTAGCTGAAGACTAAAATAAAATACCCACACCAGCTATACTGAAGAAAGCAAACTTCGAAGTACCCAGCAGAGAAAGACTGAGCGACTCGCAAAAATGACCAACTTCACTGTGTAATTTTAACGGAGGGGTGCGAGCTGTTATTTTACTATAGTAACTATACTAGGCTAGGAGGAATCAGAAAACGTCTTTATATCTTTCAGTCTCCTTCACAGGCAACCTGCTTTTCACGATGTCCCAACGTCCTCTCATTCCACGGCTGTGTATGAGGAATTGTCAACTTCGCTCTGTGTCACCCTAAAGTCCTTTCTCATCAATCTATCCATAAATGTCGCTTCAAACTGAACAACGGGATCGCTGCCGCCATGTCATCTTCTACAAAGCTCATTGCAAGTGACAAATAGTTGTTTAAAGACAGGACTCTAAGGGTTCTGGACTATTTGAAGTCACAGGTGTCCTTTCATGTCCTTAGGAAAAATTGCCTGCGGTAACGTCATGTTGAATATATAGCCAGCGTGATTTTCTGGACCTAAACGAATACAATGCATTCCACGTGACGAGGACGGTACCATTCGCGTGCGCTTTGCAACTTGCGTCGCGGATCGCACGCCGCGAGTCCTTGAATACAATTAATAATTAATACATTTAAAGAATGAGAAAGAAAAAATCTGTCAAGGGCGTAAAATCATTGGACAAAAATCTTTTCTACATCTTCTGAGAGAAGTGTTTGCTTAAAGGAAAATACTGCCAGAAATTTTGCAAACTAAACGCCCTCGGCCTATATTTTCCGAAAAATCCCAATTAAAGGAATTAGTGGGAATCTGTCACTGGCTAAACTGTCCGCAAGGCAATATGTAGATGTATCGATAATGTAATATAAGATAGAACTGAAGTTACATGGTAGGCTGCAAAACTACAACACAATACCGTGTGTGACATAATGTTCTCTGAACATATCCCGTTGTTTAAACCGCAAGGGGAGGTAAGCCAACAAAAAAAACAAACAAACTCAGTCTTCCTTCCGGTCAAAACAGAACATTCGAGGTCAGATACATGTCCGCAGTCATCTGGAAGTCTTAACTTTATGTAAATGACCTTTAAAATATCAGCATAATTTTTCGGCCATTTGCTCTCTTTAAAGAATGCTTGTAGAAATGAAAACTATATAATATTCTATGTGCTAACAGTAAAAGTGCATGTACGCTCTCCATCTAAGATATATATGCTAAAGCCTTTCAAAAGAGAACCTATCGGTCTAAAGAAAAAGCCTTTGTGTGATGTCAGTCACACCGTCATTGCTAGTAAAGCTTCCTGAGTGGATTTGCTCCCGTTTAAAAGAATATGTAAACCTGACACACGACGGCAAGGTCACACATGTTGTTGACACAGGAGCTTGGTGAAATCCTGCATGTTGCCAATTTACCTCAATAAATTTCAGCTGTTCATGTTAATGCAGGGTGGCCCCATTTCCCATAACACCTTGACCAAAGATAAACAATGTTGAATGAATGAATGAATGATTATGCCATAAACGCCACCTCGACAATGCCTCAGCCATATTGTGGCGGAAACAATGTTGAAAATGTTGATTACAATTTATTAGACGTGACATCACAATGAATAATCGTTAGCGTCCAATGAAAGTCCACTATAATTCTGGTTTACGAACGCAGTCAATATGAAAGACTTCAGCATCTAAACTAAATCCATAGCAGTGATGTCAGCAGTAAACCAACGACAAACCAGCAGAGAAGCCAATATGGGCAATATACGAGAACTTTGGAAGTCCGCAGGGGTTATCAATGATATAGTCGAGGTTTGACACCTTCGGTAGATAGGTGTGCTCACTTTATCAAATCTAGCTATTGTACCCGTGGTCTGCAAATGTGATTTGTCTAGGAAAATGGATCTGATCTAATCAGTTGAATTGCGTGACATGGCACGGCTGTAGTTATCATCGCTTATGGTCGTATAATCTCGCCAAATACTATCGGAGATGTGGATATTGCGAATGGCCTGCTGTTTGTACACCATAAACTTGGCATGATAGAGGGCTGTAAGTGCTCAGTAGCTGACAGCTCTACAGTGTCGACTGAGACTGCTCTGTGGAAGATTGCCATACTTTCGTGACCGAGATCAAATCCCACCTCGTACGTTTAAGGCATATAAACGCCTGCCCGTGTTACTGGGTTAATATTACCTTAAAGGGATTTTCCAACTGCATATATTGCAAGAAGGTAATTTTATATGTGATATGAAATATCAAACTCTCTACCAAAAGAGAGTTTGAGTGTATTCTATGCATCCACAGCCAATGTCATGACTGGACGTATAACTCCAAATGCATGTATTGCTGAATGTTGAATGGCTTGATATTATGGTTGTCTCTCTTTCTTTCATCACTGTGATGCTGTCCGTATCTACCTTGAGGCATGGATTAACAGCTTATGTTTTCTACAGCAAACACCTTAAATGTAATTCCACTGCTAGCTGCCAACCGTGTACAAATATACATATTAAATATAGATGAATTTTTAAACAACATCGGGGATGTCATGCAGCACATCACCTGGTAAGTTTACCTCCCCGAGAAATATCATTTCATGTGGTCTATTTCTAAAATATAAAAAAAATTTTTATATATAGGTTAAATATAAGAATTTTGTTTCAGGTTTATAGATATTCGCTTTTGGTTTTTTACATTTTGACATTTTTCACCCTGACGTCATGACCTGAAAAAGGAAACGTTTGTTTCATGAGGGTTCAGTCTGAGCTCAGCGGCATGGCGTCATCCAGCATGTACAAGAAACCTTACTAAATGTGACTCAGTACGGAAAACAAGGGTCAGTGGTATCAGGTTATGCAACAAACACTAAGACGAAAGTGTTAAATTCTTACACAACTTCGATTGTAGTGTAGTGTTTTCTTGGAGATTTTCATCGCCAACCAATATCTTTGGAAATCATCGCATGGCGAGTTTCTGATCAATGCAGACAGCGGAGTTGTATTATCGGTCATATTTTTATCTCTGCTCGACACTGATAAATGTCATCAGAAGTTTTTATCGGCGCTGGTACTGGCAAAATCAGTTTGCCCGTCAGTCATTTTTGAACCCTTGCTATTATTTGTGGTACAGCATCTACGGTAGGACAAGACGAATGGTTTGTGTCTCAGTCAGCGGTTGTGGTTGGGAGATTTATAGTTGGCAATTCGCTTTACTGTCTCGAGGAAACGGGTTCGTATATTAAACAGCGGATGTATGAACGTTTTTCGAATCGGGGATTTTTTCCCCATGTGGTCTAGATAACGTCAGTTGGAATTACCCGACAACGAATGTAGGTGCTCTTTGTCACGCATTGAACGTAACTGAACGTAAGCAATAGTATGTCAGCTAGAAATTAAAAAAATTCTGAGGTACAAATTTACAAAATGCGGTGATTTAGTTATTTCCTATCTTGGGCGTGACGTCATTGTCCTACGTTTATCAATGCGTGTGAACATTGTTACGTATCTGTAGGTTTATTTCATCTCATTCGATTAATTTATACAATAATGTTAGTTAAATTTATCACGTAAGAAAGCCAACCGGTGTGTTAATGGCTACAATAATGTAAAGTCTGGACGGAGTCATTTGAACTTTGTAGCCATGGAACACAGATATGTTAGATAGTTAGATAGCATTTTACGTTTTCCGGCTCGGATCAAGTGTCATCAAAAATGCAGAATTTTCGAGACCTGTTGACGCTATTTATTGACAAAAGATTCTACTTTCATAGTATGTAAAGACACCAATTACCACTGCGTCAGTCTAATGAAGTGGAAGAATAGCGTGTCTCCTTATGAGCTAAATGAATATGGGTATATATAGGGTATGTGGGTGCAGCGTGACTGAATGCAAAAAGGATCTTGTGCCATACTAAAAAACTATCAATCCAAACCTGAAGGAAAGAAATATAATACTTATTGCCATCAAAATCTATGGCCATTTGTGATTTTCCGTTTGGGACATCGAACTTTAAATTACTGATGTTTTTTTCACTGAGACTGGCAAATTAAAGGATTAATGTATATAAACGTTAAAAGAATTGGCCCACGTCTTACATAAACAGTGATGTACCTGTATCATTTTACAGCTTTGCGATAAACAAAATACCTCAAGTTTCTTGGTAGACCTCCATTATCTGCACTGAATCAACGCTCTGCATTGATGTGTTTTTATCTATTAAATAGACAACCGCCCCTCCCTGGATGTTTCATTAAAAAGGATGCACACGCCATTTTTACTTACACGTGTATGCTAACAGGAATATAATGAGCCTTGTAACCGAGGAAAGTCAGAAAAAATGTCCGTTGTCCAATTCGCGTTCTGATGATCTTTCCATGTGTTAGTAATCGTGTGTGACCGCTGATGTATGGGAAATGATTTGAGCAGCCCTTACCAGCGCGGAGTCATCGCTTGCAATCCAACCAGAGTACAGATGGCATAATGGTTTTAAAGGTTAGCCAGCTCTGAACACAACCGCATAGGTGGCTATAAATTGAGATCGATTTCTTCAGGTGTTAAATAAAAGTTAATGGTTACGCAACCGGTCCGCGTACAAAGAGTACTACAATGAATCTCAGTGACTAGCTTTATATTTGTGGCATTAGTTTTTGCTGGACGCCTTATACCGTCAAGATACGCAGCTGTCGTTGAAACCAGATATGATAGTGTTTTTTTGGAAAACGCCACATGTTGAATTATTTTTTGTGTGGAGTATGGCTGATGACGAGTGGACATTAAAAGACTTTTAATGTCACCATAATAATGCGTCATTAAAGGTAACATGTATGAGTTTTGAATTATTTATTTATTTATTTGATTGGTGTTTTACGCCGTACTCAAGAATATTTCACCTATACGACGACGGTCAACATTATGGTGGAAGGAAAACGGGCAGAGCCCGGAGGAAACCCATGACCATCCGCAGGTTGCTGGAAGAACTTCTCACGTACGGCCTGAGAGGAAGCCAGCAGGAGCTGGACTTGAACCGCATTGGTGAGAGGCTCCAGGGTCATTACGCTGCGCTAGCGCGCTAACCAGCTGTATCAGTTTTGAGTTACTTGAACTGGGGAAAAGACACCTATTGAGTTTGTATGCAGGTGAATTTCTGGAACACACACTGTGGCTAGAATTTTTGTAGCGTCCGGTAGATTGCAGAGTATTGCTAAGTATTCAAAGAGAATTTCCAGTCGAACATCATACGGATGAGGTATATTTACCAGTACCACCACCTATCCCCTTGAAAATTTCATTCTTTCTACACTCAAGGTAAAAATTCAAAACATGGAGATTTCATTTTAATGAAGAATTAAGCTGCCTAGTATGGTTATGAAAGAAATGTTTTTACAGTAGGCTGTCAATTTCGATGTGATTTAGTACATTTTTAATATATTAAATGGCAACGATATCACCAAATGAGGGTGGTAGAGTTTAAATGCTCTTAATATCCCTTGGTCATTTATACTTATTTACAGGTAAACATCTCAAAAAGACAAATATTGGTATACCAGCCTTTAACCACAGCGGAGGTTCCATGTCAATATTTACAGGACCAATATACACAATACCATTAAACACAAAACACCAAAGAACCAATGATGTACATAAGGTAATAAATTTGGACGGATTCTTGAAAAGAAATGCAGAGGACAATTTTGAATGATGACGGAAAGAAGGAAGGAATGTTTTGCCTGTACAGGCTAATTAGCTTCCAATCTTAGCGGTTCGGTAGTCCTTAAAATAACGCTTGTCATGAAGTCGTAAAAGAAAAAAGATTTCCTGTGCTACGAATGACGTTTAAAAAGGCTACCCATCTTCACAAAGGTTACTTTACCACAGAAACTACATATATCTTTCTGCTGAGAAACTTTCATCCTGATTTTTCTCCCCACAACCATGGTTTAATTACAATGATAGCGGGGACTAGACAGGAAGCTTTTTTCTCTTTTGAAGTTTCCAGGCAAAGACGAGCTACTGTGCCATATAGATCGAGTTTGGAAGGTTTCAGCTTCCGGTCATGTGACATCAGTGTATAAGCACTACTCCACTGATCAGATACGAAATAGTCGCTCAACGTCTCCCTGGCATTCTGTTACCATCAATCTATCCACATAACCACATGAAAGTGGGACGTTACAAAATTGCAGCCGTCATGTCGTGTTGAAGATAACTCATGGTAGGCTACGTGACTCGAATGTCATCAGGACGGAACTATAAAATTGTGAATTATTGACTGATCATTTTTTGGGTAATTATTTCCCGTCGAATATGCATGCATCATGGTAACTACATTATAATGGCTATCTTTTTATAACAGCTCATGTTCACCAAATTTTAGCATAAAAAAAAGGGAACAGATAAAATGGCATAGGAACCCTTTGAAAGGAAGTATGCGAAAAGAATGAGCGTAATCCGAATGGGTGGCGGTTTTCATTTCTGTTTAATTTTTACCACGACATACTCCGAGTACACAGTTTACATAAACTACAGGTATGCTTTAATAGGATGAAAGAATGTGGTCTCGTACGAAAGTTGGTTTGCAGAAGAGGCTAAGTAAATTCGTGCAAAGAAAGTGTGGATGACTCCATCAATCCTATACAGCATGGGGTTCCTAACATTTAAAGATGTGGAACTTGTTAAATACGTTTCGAATTTGAAGCATATTAAACATTTACGATGTCAAACTGTGGAAACAGAATTTTTTGTAAACATTATAATCGCCAGGAGAAAAGCATTTCGGAATCCTTCAGTGTACAAAATAGGAGCATTCTGATCTAACTTCTAACAGAAAAGGCATGTGAACTTGATGTAAAGTGACGCAGTGGTTCAGTACGGCGGAGTTGTAAATGATTGGGTAAAAGGTAACTGCAAAAGGCAGAAACGAATGGACAGTTGAATCAAATTCCCAGAACAAGCACCAGCCAGAGAACTGTTAAAGCCTTCCCAAGCGCACGTGGAAATCTATAGGGAAAGGCTGTGTGTAACACATGTACCAACCGATCACTATGTATGAATCACCTGTTGCAGTGTTCTTCCTTTATTTGCCCCAGAGCGGCAAAACTGGAATACACAAGGCGGGATATAAACTATTTACCCTTGGGATAACCACTTCCGGTAGATAAGCAGATTACTACCATTCTCCATTAATTCCACCTATTGAAACTATAGTTTGCAAATGTGATTTGCGAGAATAACTCGGTCTTATCTAATATAGCACACTGGAGATAAATGAAATACGGCATCACAGATGACCTTAAAAGCTCGCCGAAGACTGTAAGAGACGTGCCTATTCCTGGGTAGCCTTGTGTCGTGTACTGATCATAAACTTATTTCCGGTCAGCAAAAGATGCATACAGGCCATCAAGTCTTGCACTGATAAACTGTTATGAAATTGAGGTGTCAGCATTTATTCTTCAACATCAACACCATCCTGGCCATGTGGGGTCACATCTCCGTCTAGCTCTACCCATGATAGGTTTTCCTTCTTTTGTCACAGCGATCAAAATTCCCCTCAAGAAAAAGAAACGTCCGTCAACACCTACCATTAATAGAGAGAGCGAAGCGGGATGACACTGTTGCATGCCTTTTTATATCATTTAAGACGCCTTGGACACTTACAAATAGAATTAAGTTAGACAATCCGTAAATCCCGGTAAATCGTATGTAACTTTATTATTTATTTATTTGATTGATGTTTTACGTCGTGCCAGCGTTATGGTGGGAGGAAACCGGGCAGAGGCCGGGGGGAAATCCACGACCATCCAGAGATTGCTGTCAGATCTTCCTACGTACGGCTGGAGAGGAAGCTAGAATGAGCTCGGTGTATCTAAACTTTAATATCCGTTGTTGTAGAACGTAAGGTATAGGACTAATATATCGCCTCCATTCCATCATGTATATTATCACAGAGTACTATTTTCTTCTGTCGTGCAGAATTTGGTCTTTTCATGTTTTCATTTCAAGCCTTTACAGAATTCTTTCATAAAGCAGGTAATGATCCTGTAAGCCAGGACATTTGATAAACTAGCAAGTTTGACATGTCATTAGTAATTTGGTTGCGGTTCAATACAAGTGTGGGATTAGATAAATTCAGACACATTATTTATATTAGTCCATTCTCTTGGCGTGGTAAATTTCATTACATTTACTTGCATGGTGGGTTTTTCATCAGTGGGGACCGGGAAATGAAATTGTCAGCCGTATATCTGTCATAGGTTGACATTGACAAATGTGGATAACATATTAAACGGTGCTTGTTTTAGTCGACATGATTTTATAAGTAAATAGTCATTGCCTTCCTTGAACTAAACCTATAATCCGTTTCACATTGTCTACCCCATCAAAAAAACCAACCGTTGTCGGAAAGCGGAGTGATGACGCTTACTTTACATTTATTATCAATGTCAATCTCAAAAAGAATGGCAAGAGATTTCATCACAGACATTTCTGTGAAAACTGGCGTCAGTGTATCGATGCAGTGTTCCGGAATCCTCCTGGGTTGCGGTATAATTACGTGTCACATGTGATAGTATAACGCATCATTCATGCTGATGAAAGGTCGACCTATCTCTGGTTTGATTTGATAATTTCCTGTTGCACATTCTCCATAATGCAATAGGCTGCTGTTAAGAAACATCCGGTGATATGGGACATTTCGTATATTGTGCTTTCTAAACAAAGGCTACTTTATTTGCCAATCATCTTATAAAAAGCTGCTCCAAAAATATTTACCGAAAAGGAATGCAATACCCGTTGCTCTAATGAAGTGAACAGAAGCTAAATATATCTGCGACATAATTAATTTGTATTTTAATAAATGATGAATGGACTAAATTTGACAACCTTCTTTGAAACATCTCCATTTAATCAGGTTGGCGGTCGATCAGATGAAAATCAGTTCACCCGTATCTAGTGTAGGACAAGACAAATGGTTTGTGTGAATGACGAACCTCAGTCAGTGGTTGTGATTTTAAAATTTGCAGTTTTCAATCCGTTTCACAAGAGACCTGCAGTTTAAAGTTATAAGTTGTTACTGGTAACTTCTGACTTAAATTAGTTTACCTATTCTAGTTTAAAGTTCCAAGTTGAACATTAACTTCTAACTAAAGGTCTCTACTATCATGTATTAAGCAGCTGATGCTTGAACAGTTTGCCCCCCGGGAAATTTGGTCTAGATATCGTCAGTTTCATTTACCGGACCCTCGTGCTTTGAGAAGTAACAATATGTCAGCAAGACAATAAAGATTTCAGTGGTGCAAGATTTACTAAACACAGCTGTTTAGTTACCTGGATGTCACGTTATTTAATAATGCACGTGACATATATTTATACCAAAATACTGATTTCGTCATGTGAAAAGCGTGGTATAGCCAAAGATAACCAGCCTGTTAATCTTCACAGAGAATGTTCCTTGTGAGTCTTGTGGACTTTGCCGCCTTGAAATGGATCAAGTGATTTTAAATAATGAAGACAATCGGTAAGTGTGTGGACGTTGGCACACATTGGCATTTAAAAGGCGATGTAATTGCGTCATTTTACTGTTGCCATTAGCTTGTGACAAACGGGTTACTTGAAGTTTCTTCGTAAATTTCCTTTTTATTAACTGAAGCTAAGCTCTAGATTGGTGCCTTTTTATCTAATAAGTAGAAAAAAGAAAACTAGTAAAAAGTATTTATAATAAAAAGATACACAGGCGTATTTACCTATGCTATCAGGATTATAATCTTTTTGTTAGTAATTCCGCGTCACTTCTGATGCATGGGGAATGATTTGACCAGTCGTCATCACCAGCTGGGTCATCGCTTACAACACAAACAGACTATTGATGACATGATGTGTTAGAGGTTAACCAGACCTGAAGGCATTGACAGGTGGATTTTAACTGACACGTTGTTAAATAAAGCTTTAGGCTACTGGTTACCCAAATACATATGTAACAGTCCAGAGAAAAAGGCCCCTAGTGGTATGCAGAGTATAGGTTCTGGCACACCCCCCTTTGGGGCCCTCCCCATAACAAATAGAGGCTCCCAACCCCCATTCCCTGAACACCCTCCCCCTGGCAAATCGGGGCTCCCAGCCCCATCTCGAGGCGTATACACACTATAGGTTCTGGCGCACTCTCCCCTTGGGGCCCTCCCCAGAACAAATAGAGGCCCCCAGCTCCCCAGCGGAGGGTTTGGCGGCTATCGAAATTTCATATTAGAGAGACATCGCAACTAGGCATACGGCGATATTGCACAACGGCGCGTACAATGACCAATCACCAAGAAGCACGAGCACGAGAGGAGTATGAGACGCTCATAGGCGTGCGGCCCAGGTACCCACGGTCCCGCATTGCCTTGGAAGAATTGCAGGGGTTCCTCGACAGGTATAAAACGGCTGGGAAGCAAGACAACATGCCAAAGAGTCTCAATAATTGCCGGTGGCTTCTCATCGGCTCCACGGAGCTCTGTGGTAAGAGTTGTCTGGGGGAGTACTGCGGCTTCCACCTTTACCGTCTGCGGAAAGGTCCTGGCACCGAGCCATGTATTCGCTGTGGTCGGAGCGTTAAAAACCAATTTCGGCTTTGCGGGGCCTGTGGATATCATAATGCCCAGACGCGTGAAAGGCAGCGGAGGCGCAAGGCTTTCTTGGACGAGTTCAAACAGCTGGCGGCTTTCGAAATTTCATATTAGTGAGGCATCGCCACTAGGCATACGGTGCGTACAATGAGGCACCATCAAAAAGCGCGAGCACTACGGGGGGAGTTTGAGACGCTCCTAGGTGTACGGCCCAAGTACCCACGGTGCAGCAATGCCTTGGAAGAATTGCAGGGGATCCTCGACAGGCATAAAACGGCTGTGGCTGAGTGGAAGCGGCTGCAAGACATCCAGAACTCCCGAAGTAACGAGGAGTTGAAGCAAGACGTCAAGAACCCCCTCAGTAACGAGGAGTTGGATGAATTGCTAGGCGGAATACAGGGTGAAAAGGAACTAGAATTCACTAACACCGGCCGGGCCATAAGGAATCTCCTCCGGGTCTGGCAGATGGGCGTACACGAAGGCGTTTGAACGGACCCAGTAACCTTCTTAGAAGAAATTCGAGCCATTATTCGCCAGAAGCTAGAAGAAGAGATCCTAACACTCAACGGGGTTGTTCCAACTAGGCCTCAGGGTTCAGCTGCGAAAGGCCCACGCCGATGGCAGTGAAGAGTCTGCTGCTGATTGAGAAGGCAGGCAAATTTCATTATACGTGGATAAAAGACCTCAATCGGCTCTTATACCAAGAAAGTAAGGCGCCAAATCGCAAACACTTCTGCGAACGCTGCCTACACAGCTACACAAGGGAGAACCTGCTCGAGGAGTATAAGCCGGAATGCCGAGGGATTGGCCAGACGGAGGTGAGGGTGGAAATGCCCCAGGAGGTGGAAAACAAGTTCACCTTCCAGAACCACCACAAACAGCTACCGGCTCCGTTCATCATATATGCCGACTTCGAGGCTCTGACCAATAGGGTTGAAGGCCCACCGCGAAGCCCTACAGAGAGCAACACAAAAGACTCAGCACCACCAGCCCTGCTGTTACTGCTATGTTGTGGTGCGTTGCGACGGCCGCACAAAACACCACGTGGAATACAGAGGCTCTGACGCGACGGAACACTTCATCAGAGCTCTCCGGCAGGAGGAGCGGGAAATCCAAAATGTTCTAGCTAACCCTATAGCCATGAGGATGACTCCCCAGGATTGGCAGGCTCACAACAACGCCACAACCTGTCACGTGTGTGAGAAGCCTCTAGGCGCCGATTCTGTGCGCGATCACTGCCATATCACCGGCAAGTACAGAGGCGTGGCCCATAACGCATGCAAGTTGCGGCTGGGTCCCAAGACAGCCATACCAGTAGTCTTCCACAACCTACGGGGCTACGACGGGCACCTCCTGATGCAAGCCATAAGTAAGGTGGAGAGCCGCATCTCCTGCATCCCCAGAAACACGGAAAAGTACATCTCCTTCTCGCTGGGGCAGCTCCGCTTCATCGACAGCGTTCAATTCTTACCGAATTCCCTTGACAATCTGGTAGAGGCCAACAAACCTGAGGCTTTCCACATCACAGCCCGGTATGAGCCTGCCGAAGAAAAAGGAAAGTTACTCATGCGCAAGGGTTTCTACCCCTATGAGTATATGGACTCCTGGGAGCGCTTCGACGAGCCCAGCCTCCCACCTAAAGAGGATTTCTACAGTAAGCTTAAAGCCTCAGGCATTAGCGGTGAGAACTACATCCACGCTCAACAGGTATGGAAGGTATTTGACTGCACCAATCTGGGAGACTACACAGGCCTTTACTGCCGCACAGACGTGCTCCTGTTGGCTGATGTGTTTGAGGCCTTCCGGAAGACTTGTTTACGGTAGTATGGATTGGACCCTGCTCACTATTTTACGAGCCCAGGTCTCTCGTGGGATGCGCTGTTCAAGAAGACCGGGGTAGAGCTGAAGCTGTTGACGAATTATGACCAACATCTCTTCATTGAGAAGGGGTTGCGAGGAGGAATGTCCATGGTAAGTAAGCCACACGCCAAAGCCAATAATCCGCAGGAGGAGGGATACAACCCCGAAAGTCCAAACAGCTACATCCAATACTTAGTCGCCAATAATCTATATGGCTGGGCTATGAGTCTGTTTCTTCCAACGGGCGGCTTTCAGTGGGTAGGTGACGCGCAGCGTCTCGGTGAAACGATTGCTACCCACCCCCACGACAGTCCTTATGGTTACATCCTCGAGGTCGACTTAGAATATCCGGCCAACCTAAGTAACGCACATAACGGCTACTCAATAGCCCCGGAGCGTCTGGTGGTCCAGAAGGAGTGGATGTCTGACTATCAGCACGGTCTTCTCGGCAAGAAAGCGCCTACCGAGGTCGAAAAGCTGATCCCCATCCTCCGCAACAAGGAACGGTACGTCCTGCACTACCGGAACCTACAGCTGTATCTATCTCTGGGAATGCGCCTGACAAAGGTTCACCGGGCCCCGAGATTCGCCCAGAGCCCTTGGATGGAACCCTATATCAGGATCACCGAGCTCCGAAAAACGGCCGCGACTAAATTCGAGAAGGACCTGTACAAGCTAATGAACAACTCTGTCTTCGGAAAAACCATGGAGAACCTTTGGAAGCGTGTGGATGTCAAGGTGGTACGCTCTGGAGAAGACGACAAGCTCCGACACTTGATAGGCAGCCCGAGCTTCGCACGGGCAAACATATTTGATGATGACCTCGCAGCGATTCAGATGCACAAGACCCGTCTAGTCCTAAACCGACCTATCTACGTGGGCATGAGCATTCTAGATCTCTCAAAGCACCTGATGTACGACTTCTACTACAACCACATGAAGGCCCAGTACGGAGAGCGCTGCCAGTTCCTCTACACTGACACGGGCACTCGAGATTCAGACTGATGATGTTAATACGGATATGGCTGAGAATGCAAACCTGTACGACACCTCAGATTAACCACAAGACCACCCCCTGCACAGCGTAGCAAATATGAAGGTCTTGGGGAAAATGAAGGACGAGTGCGCGGGGCGGCCGATCGCCGAATACATAGGTCTGCGTCCCAAGATGTACGTCATTCTGGAGGCCGGCGGAGCCAACATAAAGAAGGCCATGGGCGTGAAAAAGGGTGTTGTGGAAAAGCACATCCGCCATAAGCAGTACAAAGAGACCCCCTTCGAGAAGAAGATCTTCCGACACGGTATGGACGTGCTGCGATCAGAGCGCCACCATATCTACGGACAGCACCTGAATAAGGTCTCACTGTCCCCCTTCGATAGTAAGCGCTGGATCGCCGAAGACGGTGTCCATACCCTGGCTTATGGCCATAGAGATGCGGCGCCTGCAGGATGGGCTGGGATGGACGTCCTCATCGAGGAACTACTAGCGCCGTAGAAACCCACCCGGGGGAAACTGAGTATCGGGAGGCACTATAAGCAACTCTTCACGAACTAAGCCCCGTTGCGGGCCATCCGACGTATCGTCTAGATAGTACAGCACGGGCTCATTAGGCTTTGTGACAGAGCGCCCCAGCCGATATATCTCTAGAGACCACACAGGATCAGTCGCGCGACGGCGACCGCCCTCCAGCTCTCCAGGCTGGTAGAGATAACAAACGCCAACACCCTCGGGGATCTTCCGCTCATTAAGTCCAACGGGGCGACCTGGAATCGTCGAGGAAGGCTTATGTGGCACCTCTTGTGCCTTGATGGCGTCTTTCGGCTTTTTACCGACCAGTCTTGTTGTATCGTTATTCAGAGAGGCCACAACAGAGGGAAGCCGACCAACCCATTCAGTAGACCGATGTTCGGGGGGGGGGGGGGGGCGCATCTCCTGGGCGTACTGATGTCCAAAGAGCCGCTCAGCCAGAGTACGGTTGAAACGCTCCACTATACCTTGGTCTCGGTGAATATCCACGCGGCGTCGGCGGACTGTGACATCGTGTTTGGCCAGCAGTTGGCTCACTGCACCCATGAACTCGCGCCCAGGGTCAACTTGGAGAAGCTTCGGCCATCTCAGGGGTCCCCGCTTGTAAATGCGCGAGAGAGCATCAGCGACTTCTTTGGAATCTTTAGTATCCAGAGGTTCCGCCTCCTTGTAGCGAGAAGCGACATCAACAACTGTCAGCGCGTACTTATACAGCTTCCGGCCTCGCCGATCATGTTGTAGAAATAGAAGATCGGCTTGGTGGATGTCATTCGGCGTGGAAACATCGAACATAGGCCTCGGTATTTTTCTGGGACGGGGCAAGTATATCTGCCAGATAGCCTGCTTTTCCAGCCAGGCCCGGACCACATCTTTGGAGACTTTAGCCGCAGTGGCAAGTTTCTGGATGGCCGCGCGGCCCTTCCAGTACCCACGAGGGCTGTAGTAGATATTTGCCAGGCGAGCAGACACCCTACTAGCCATGTCATCAAGGTATTCTAGTAGCCCTCTAACAGATTTGCGACGAAAAAGATGTTAATCGTCGCGGCGTATTTGCGTGCTCAGAACCACCTCAGTACTAAGATCGTGCCTGCCATACGGCGAGGAGCTCGATGGCGAGTCCGGCACAGTCAGTTCGTATTACTTGGTGAGTTTTGCGATTCCGTAACTCACACCCCCATCCACACACATTCCCAGGATGACGAAGGTCATGTCGCGGTGTTTTTGATCTTCATTAGGCACATAGAAATGGGAGAGCTGGGGCTCTGTGCCCAGCAGCGCGTCGCGTGCATCGCGTGTAAGAGTTTTGCCCGTGACCCTAGAATACTCGCGCATTGCAGCGTCGACATCCCGGAACGTTTGGACAGCGTGGCCCAGGCGGCGGAGTTCATCGTTGATCAAGTCCAAGCGCTCAGTGCGCTTTCGGGCCCATTTTTCCTGGGCGGCTTGGAGCTGCTCTACAGCGCGGTTATGGCGCCTCCGCTCTTCGTCGACACCGGAACTCCTCAGCATCGAAAACATATAGTTGCTCCCGCTGAAGGCCAAAGCGTTTACGAGGGCGCCGCCCATAATCATTGCGATGGAGGCCATTACTACTGGATTATATTGGGAGGAAGGAGCCCTTGTTTAATTAGCAGTTCCTTCGAAAACATGGCCAGGCCTACATCTGCATTGACCATGCCGACGTCACGGGGTGTTAAGTCCAGCTTCGAGAGGGCTCCTTTCAGGAACATCTGGCCAAGACGAGCGTACCCAGTAGCCAGGAGAGAGACCACAGCGTCGTGGTAGGCCGCGTTGACTAGCACTTTTCCGTCACCGGGTGGAGTAAACATGCTGCTCTATATAGAAAGGGTCGCGACGTGTATTCAAATGGAGATTCTTTTCTTGCGGCGTGATATCTTTTTGCGGCGTAATATTTGCACCTCGTGCATGTGCTGTATAGCGGCTGCGCCACACGCGTAGCAACACTAGCACTGCAAGGCTGCCAACGCCTAATAAGGCCAGGGGCGCCCTCCAGTGGGTGATTTGGTGTGCATTCGTAGAATCTGGTTCTTTCGCAAAATCTGTGGCTCCCCCCTTCTTCGTAGAATCCGGTTTCTTCGACTGTTTCTTGGTGGAATCAGCTGCGCCAAGCAAAGCAGCCTTTGCCTCGTCCTTGAGCTTTTCAGCCTTGGCCTTTCTCGCTGCAGCACCCGCTCGACTCGCAGCGACTTTTTTGGGATTCTTCGCAGGGCCGTCATTCGTAGAATCCGCTGTCACCCCCTCCGCTTCCTTCGGGCCTTCCGGATTCGTTGTACTCATGTTCCTCTGGATCATACGGCTCATTTCTAGGACAGCAGTTGTGTTCAAATAAGCAGTGCTCAGCAGTGGTCAGCGCCATGGTTAACGGTACAAAGTACTTACCATAGCAGTAGTATAGCCAGCAGCTAGGACTGCTAAGCGCCTGTTCAACAAATGGGTCGGTGGCGAGCTGTGCCATGAGCATTGGTCGATTCTCGGGTGGGATTAGTAGAAGCCAGATGGCCGCCCTTACATATGATCTCAAGAACATACCTCCGAGACCGTTAACCATCCGCGCACCGAGCTTAGCCTCGTATTGGGATTACAGCCTTTCAACGTCTTCGTCGCTCATGGCGTCAATCTCAGCGGCTGTTACATCTTTTCCCAGATATTGCTTGGCCTGCCCACCCACCGCAAGTGCCGCCAGCCTATCCCTGAGCTACCGTGCATCATCTTGTTGGCTGGGGTCGGGCTGTTGGCTTTGGCCGGGCTGTTGGCTTCGGCCGGGCTCCTCCTCTGCGCCCAGAATCTCGTCTATTATAAGCTCGTCGGTATCCATGCTTCATTGGAAAGGGGCGCCTACATCTAATATATAATCTTAGATGTGGCGGGCGTGTCAGTCATTAGCAGGAGTTTAGAATGCGGATTGCTCTTGAGCTTCTGTCGAACCTCTGCCTTTTCGCTCTCGGCCTCGATGATGTGGTTCTCCTCCAGGCATTCGTTGAACGAGTGCCGATCTTTGCAGTGGAATAAAACCACCCACCTTGTCTGCTCGCGAAAGTCTTTGAGGACGGCGTTGTATTTCTGAGTGAGGAACCAGACGCTTTGCTTTGCATGACGGCCCGAGAAAGCCATGAATGACAGTATTTTTTGTTTCTTCTTCATTGCCTCCAACGCGCTACAATCATCGATGATGTATTGGGTGGGCTCCCCCTCGAACAATCTGTAGAAAGCTCTCAGACAATCGTTGAGCCGCTCGCCGGGGTCAAAAGACCTCAGGGTCAGACAGGATCCATCGCCGCCGGTATGCCTCGTTATGCTTAAGAGTGGGGCACAGGATCACAATGTGATGAAAGAAACCGCGGAAAGGGCCCTCAAGCAGGTCCAGCACGAAGACTTTTTTGCCGCAGTTTGTCTGCCCACAGATAATCGCGCTTTGCGTCCATGATCACATATAGATATACGTTCAACACGCCGGGATCTGCTCTCTCTTTTGTCACCTGTATCGTAATCCCCTCGCTGGCGTTCAGAACGCGCCTCCCACTGCCATGCACCTCGTCATCGTCGCTTGGCCGAAGGTCAAGCCAGAAGGTGTGCTTGTGCGTCAAGAACTCTTCAAGGGAGACGTTTGCCAGGCCTAAGTCTTTTACGACCCTGGCCAACTCAGGGTCCCGCTTCCGAAGTGGTGAACTGGCGAAGAACTTCTGGACCTCGCCCCATTGCTGGTACGCCCGCATGCCCTTTCTGTACAGCTGATTGGGGACCCCTTCTGTAGTGACTTCTACTTTGGTGATCTTAGGGTTGTAAAAGGATTCCGACCTCCTCCTCCACGGGGTTCCTTTAGTCTCGAACAGCATGAGGATGCCCTTCATTGCTCTCGTGGGCGTGTTCAGGTTTATGTTACAGAGAGTATCAGACTTGTCCTTCACAAACTTTCGGTGGCGGAGGACGCGATCATACAGTATGGAGACGCCCCCGGCAAACTGGGTGCGGATCTGTCTAGCGAGCTCCTCTTCGGTGACCACATCGAACTCCAGGCTGATGTTGTCGATGGTGTAAGTCGCGTCGGCATTGTCTGTTGTCTGGATGACCCGGCTGTAATCGTTGAACGTCAGTTCGTCCTCCAGTCGGTCGGCCAAGGCACTCTGGTAGAATGGCATGTGGCTATCTAGAAGCTCAAAGTCTAGCGGGATGTGGAACCGGCTGCCAAAGGCTTGAGCGATGGCATTTTCTCCAGCATTGTCGTCACTTGCGTCCTCCGCTCCGACTCGAAGTTTAAGCATGTTTTCGCTGCCGATGCCTTGGTAGGCCGCATTCTGCCGTTCATTTTTGGTCAGCCATAAGTCGCCGTAGCAGTGAAACACATCAGAGTCGTCGATTGACATTACCTCATTCCCGCTGATTCTGATCGTGGTTTTCTTGACTACTGCGCGTCCGAGATTCCCGGCCACTGTGGCGTTCGGGTCGGATGAATTGATCGCGATCGAGAAGGCCAAGCGCACAGTACCGGGCACAGTGACGTCATGTGTGCCGAGGTTGGGGAAGCGGACCAAGAGTTGTTGATTCTGGTCGATCGTACCCGGGTTGTTGGTGACGACCAAGGACTGCCGTACACTTTGTACCCCGAGAGGCTTACGGAGTGTTTTGAAGGGGTTTAGCCTGCGTCCGTATGCATCCATTGTTGTATTGAAGGCATACCTTGCAATGTTCAATACGAAGATTATGGCAGACATTGATATTGGTGACCAGGCGTTCGACGACGCCCAAGAGGACAACAACATCGACGACGAACAGACCACTCTCCGTGCAGGTGGTGATGTCCAGATCGGGGTGCTTCCCGAGCAACAAACCTTGGATGTGGACCTCAAATCCCAAGATGGAAGGCTGTTAGTGTTCACCGTGAATGAATATTACGATGCCATGGCGAGGAAGTATCCTAACCTTACCAAACCCAAGCCCTATTACCCGGGTTTTATGATTGACGAAGAAGGGCGTCTGCGACTCAAGAAATACTCCGATCTGAACCTCACCAGCATAAACACAGGTGAACCGCTAGCCCTCTCAACACTCGCCAAGAGAGGAGGAGTTGGTGTTGTTTGGAATAAGCTGGGCTTTGAAAACTGGGGAAAGACAAGCCAGCCATCATTTCCTCCGGCAGCAGTCGCAGCCCTGGAGACTGCGATTTCAGAACTCGGTGCCGTGGCCGCCGAGGCAGATACCATGGCGCTGAAGGACTTAAACCAACCAGCGAAAAAGGCCGCTGATGCTGTCCACATAATGGAAACGAGCGCGTCCTCACCCTCTTCCGGGAGCAGGGAATAACCGGGATCTCCATTCTCACGGCAATTGGGATGGCGATCTCGGGCTAGCGATAAAGTTGGCGCTGACTGGCGGGTCCGGCGGGGGCATCCAGCCAACGCCACCTCCATCCGACGGGCGTGGTCTTAAAGAATGGGTGAAAAAGCATCTCCTGTCCCTGGCGCCCGCCCTTGGCAAGCTGGCTGGGAAGGCTGCCGCTGCGATTTCGGGTATTATTGGCAGTATCGTGTCCTGGCTCCTGAACCTTCTCGGGAAAACGGCTGGGTGGCTGGCCGATAATGTCTGGGGTCTAGTCGTCGCAGTAGGTGGCCTAATGCTCGTGGCTGTTCGCAAGTATTTATCGCATAGTCTACAGCAGCAGTAAGACGATACCAACACCAGTGACGACGATGGCTGTCTTCTCCGCATCGTGATTCTTTTGCTTTGGAAAAAGGGGTTCTTGTTTGCCTCCGGCGGCTGCAACATGCTGAACGCGCGTGGTGGGTGGTGGGACGCTTTCTTGTGGCTCAACGATCCCGTGGGAAGGTGCGCGCTTGTGCAAAGTGGGCGGCACTTTAGCGTTCACACCCTCATTGGCGCCTAGCTTCTGGTCCTCTGTGGCCACGACGATTTTGTTGTTGTAGTTCGCCACGCTGTTCATCGTGGCTAAGATGTTCATCACATTGACTGACATTCTAAATGGGGCACAGCACACGCTGCCTCATGCCCTTAACAACCTCGACGGCCGCCTTAAAATCGCCCTTCGCGAGATAACATTCTACCCGGCCTGGGTGAATATCCCCTCCGGAGTGGGCTTCTTGCTTGAGGGCAAACGCGTTGAAGTGCCGACGGGCTACTACAATGTCTGTACGCTGGACAAGGACATATTCCGCCCGCATGGGGTTTCTCTGGGATTGAATGAAGCCACGGGCCGCTTAGTCCTTACTCTCCCTAGAAATGCCTTCATAATACTCCAAGAGCTTGCCCCCATCTTGGGGTTCTCCGACGGGATGACGCCCATAGGGGGGGGGGGGCTGTGAAGGGTGAAAAGCTACCTAACTTGGTCTCACACAAAGAAGTCTTCGTGCATTTAGATGAACTGAGCACCTCAGAAAACGTGAGAATAACCTCAGATTTCGGTGGCGGTTCCACACTACTTAAAGCCATCGCCGTGAAGGGATTGACTGCGGGAAGACGTTTTCATTTCCCAACTCACAGTACAAAACCTTGCGCGCCGACTATATAACGCACTTGACCGTGGCACATTTAGACAAAGACGGCAAGTATATGAATGTAGGGTACCTCAGTGCTACCCTAGAAATACAATGAGTATGGTGGACGCAGCCGGTCCCAGGTCTGCGTGCCTGTCTTTAAGCGACTTGGCAGATGTGTCGGAGTTCGAACTTCAAGGCCAGGAAGGTAAAATCTACGCCTTCCAGTTTCAAAGTGGCAAGTACAACCGCAAAAAGATTACGGGGGGCGGGGGGGGGGCAAGCAGAACCTGTCACGTTTGCTTGCCTTGAAGATGTCTCATCCTCTGCAGAGCAAGAGCGCAGGTCGCCGTCTGAGGTGATTGAAGAACAAAAACTCTCATTAATTCGCCTTGAAGACCGCTTTGCTCTTACCAGAGCTCGCGACCCCGATTGGTTGATAGATGTGAAGGTGACCCCGATGTCGGTCCAGGCCACCGTGATCGATGTGAAAAAAAGTTTTCAACTCCGGAACCTATTTCGTGTCGTACGTACCAACCGGCCGCTGTATTCTAGATTAGGACAGAAGAGGCCGCTTCATACTAACGTCGTCGCAGATGCTAGAGCCCGTGCGTCTTACCGCGCAAACCGATTTTAAGGCCGCACTACCACTAAACCCTGGATCTATACTTATCTTCGACCTCATGCTTGGCGCGGGCAGTCGCCGTTGCACTGTGATTACCGGGTTGAAAATAAGGTGGCCCGCGGAGCACGATGCAAAGTATCTCAGACTTATGATCAATTTACCGGCCCAGGGCGACCCAGTCATCCGGAGCTCTCTCGAGGATATACGAGTCGTCACAGGGGGCGTTTAAAATCTCAATGAAATCTATTTAGAGTGCGGCATAGGCCTTCGCCGCTTTAATCCCGATGACAATTTAGAGCTAACCGACGTTATTGATTCGTAGGACGGACAATATGGGGCGACTGTACCCGACGATCACGGATGAAGACTCCTTACCGACGATTACGGATGACCAAACGGATGATACAAAAAGTACCGGCGTGGTGTCTTGGCCACCGAAGCCCTTGATTCAGCCATGCTCACGGCCGGTTTGGGCCTAGGGGTTGCAGGCGTGGGGCTACTCACAACAATAATTGCAACCCACGCTGTCTTGGCCATGGAAGCTGCGGCCCTAGCTTGCGGTGTCTTAAATGTCGCCGGAAAATTCGTTAGCCGCCGACTTCACGCAAAGGCCAAGGAACATAACGATATACGACTGTTGGCTGAGGCCAAACTTAACAGCATCCGTGCGCAGGTATCTACGGCATTATCTGATGGTGTTATTTCAGACGTAGAGTTCAAGCAAGTCGTTCAGGAGCTCAAGAACTACTCTGATCTGAAGCAGGAGATACGCGCTAAGTCTCGTAAGGCATTCAACACCGTATAGATCGATGAAAGCACGAAAAAACAGCTTATAGATCGCGGCCGAAAACTAGCTCGGCAAGATCTGAAAAACGCTTTTTCCGAATGATGTTCTGGGGAGGTTCCCAGGGGGAACTTGTTTGGAACCAGGGCAACCCCCATGCTATGTCTCGAGAGCCCAGGGGGTAAAAAAAATCTGCCCAGTGTGGGGCTCGAACCCATGGTCCAAAAAAGCAAAAGGCCTGGTTTATAGCTCAACCTGTTACCAATTAATCACCACCCTAACGGCGGGCTCCGGATTTTTTGCGCTAGCGACCCACCGTTAGGGGGGTTAATTGGCGCTGACACATCCCACCACCACTGGGCCATCTACAACACCCCTTGGAAAGGTCTCTCTTCCTCCGAAACTGTCGAAAGTTGCAGAGATTCCTTAGAAATGCGTAGAGGCCGGCGCCATATACAGGTAATGTATTCATATACTACATATACAGGAGACCAAATCCGGATTTGAGCTAGCAAACATCCCCTTATATACGCAGTATATGAATACACCCCTTATATACAGCTCCTTTCCCACCTCTGTCAGCCGACTGAGCTATATCCCAGACCCACGAAACATGGGCTAAATTGGAAGGACTTTTCTGCATAAACACAATATCTCCAATCCTCCTAAAAATACTGGATCTTATCAAACAAGACGCGCTGAAAAAAACTGTCACATTTATTTTATCATAAAAACCCGTAGTTTAAGCCCTATCCTGGGGAGAAAATCAGCTGAATCACCCTGTTGTGCAACACATTCGGCCTACATATAGGCTATAAGCCTTATCTGTTAAATGCCAACTAGGTCGCCTCATATCAATGTGTGTATGTAGGCTAGACTTGTAAATAAGCGTGTACGCCCTGGCTGGGGAGGCGCCTAAGGGCTCTATTTGTTCTGGGGAGGGCCCCAAGGGGAGGGTGCGCCAGAACCTATAGTGTGTATACGCCTCGAGATGGGGCTGGGAGCCCCTTTTTGCCAGGGGGAGGGTGTTCAGGGAATGGGGGGTTGGGAGCCCCTATTTGTTATTGGGAGGGTCCCAAGGGGGAGGGGGTGCCAGAACCTATACTCTGCATACTACTCCCCTGTAGCGAATTTGTGTGACTAACTTATTTTTGTGGGGTGGTTTAAATCTGTAATGAGTTTGGTTGGCAGCTGACGCTTTTACCAGTAGTACGGCTGTCTTTGACGTAACACGTGGGATAGTATTTTGGAAAACAGTGAGTTTTCACTTGGTTTTTTTTTGTGGTGAGCTCATGACGGATGAATTTTAAGACCTTTAGATCATATCACTTTAAACTTTGGAAGATAACTGGTTAGGAGGTCTAGAAATGTTGATGCAGTAAGAGTCTTATTGGAGAACATTTTTTCTAGCTGTAGCGATTGATCCTCGTCTGCAGAATCTACTATTGAGCTAAACAACAGGCTTTCAGTAAAAATTCTTCTTTAGAAGGAACATATAAACTACAAAACTGATACGCGGATGCAGATTTTACTTCCTTCACTAAAGGCCAGTGAAACTGCTGCCCGGTGTGAGACTCGAACTCACGATTTCGGTGTCGGAATAAATTAAAGCTATGCTGATATATACCCTCACAAACCTATACACAGACCGAGCCATTATTAGAAGGTGGGTGCTTGGACGCGCGAGAAAGAGGAAAATGTGTATACACATTTTCCTCTTTCTCGCGCGTCCATGCACCCATAGTGAAGACTGCGGGAGACACCTTGATGTTATGTCCATCGCCCCCTGCCATGCATCCTTGAGTATCCAGGTGAAGTAGTCCTACAGGACTGTAACTAACCTGGTAAATACGACACCTTCATTTGTTTACCGGCCCGGATACCACAGTTGGTAGAGCGTCCGCTTCGTTACCGGTAGATTCAGGATCAATCCTTGATCGAGTCACACATAAGACTTTAAAAGAGGAAGTTGTAACTTCCTCGCTTGGCGTTCGACATGAAGGGGATAGTTGACCCGACGACTGGTTGACCCGTATCAGTATAATGGCTCGGTCTCAGTGAAGCAGCACTAAATAAAAGACCAGTGGAAATCCGTGCTGCAACAAGGCAAATTACACGTACATGCACTCTAAGGATTCCTTCGTCGTCATATGACTGAAAAATTGTTGAGTACGACGTTAAACCCCAAGCACTCACTCACTCACTCATTAGTGTAATGGTGGTCTTTTAAATGTGACATACTAATTTGCTTTTCATATATCCTAAACTGTCCTACTGTCATCAGTAGGCGATATAAAGTTTTTTTTGTGAAACTCTAACAACGATGACCACAAGGGGGAACTAAGTTGCACAGTAAGTGGCCACAGAGAGCGAACTTCGAAGTACTAAACGAGGAAAGGTTAACAGTCGTGCAAATTACCCCCGTAATGGCTAACCACCTTCACGTTGTAATTTTAACGGAGAGACGTGAGCTGTCATTCCACTAAAATAACCATCACTCTGGCTTCCTTCCCCCGCAACAATGAGTGAATTGCTTGGACAGGAGAGATTAGACAGGAAGCGTCTTTCTATCTTATGTCTCATTTACATATAACCTACATTGACTCAAAAGATCAGGAGTTTTCACGACGCCTACCTTTGCCACAAAAGTGGTGTAAAGACAGGACTCGTGGGAGTTATTGGCTATTTGAAATTGCAGATATCATTTTATATTGCAGTCATACTGGCTGCGCTAGCATCATAATGAATATCTAGAATTAGTAATTATTTGAACATAAACCATAATGTTGCGTGACAGTTATTTAAAATTCGCTGAGTTAGACGAATGGGGAGCATTGCTCTGTTGAATCTGTGCAAGCAGGGTGGAAGCCGGATGAGAACATTGCGTTCTTTGACACGAGTTCGGTACGCAATTTCGCTGATTGCACCTTGAATACAATTAATAATTAATACATTTGAAGTGTAACTAAAAACATTAAAATCTGTCAAAAAGGTAAAACTATAGGACAAAGCGTTTTGAGACAAGTTTGTGCTTAAAGAAAGATTGTAATACTGAAACACAAAATAATGATCTGTGCGCCAACAGTAAATGTATTTTCTCTCTCAATGTTGAAGACTTTGAGAACAGAACTCGTTTCTCTAAACTGCAAATCTCTGTGTGATGCCAGCCACAGTGTGATTGTTAGTATGGCTTCTTGAATGAAATTGCTCCAGTGTAAAAGGATATCCAAATATGAAGAGTCACGGCAAGGTGATGTATGTGGCTGTTAAATGTCACACGAACTCGGAGAAATCCTGCATGTTAAACCTTGGTAACACCTCATTCCCTGGCACCTTGGCTAAAGAATAGCCAGGTGAAAAAAGCAGTGATGTTTAAAACAATTTATTAGACGTGACTATTCCAGAGTAACTCAAATATCATCGAGTTGCTTGAGTCTCTCATTAATAAAATCTATGTGAAATTCGGGGAAACCATATATCAACATGGTATAGGCATTGCAATAGGCACCAGTTGTGACCGGCTATTAGTTGACCTATACCTGTTCTCATATGAATACGACTACATGCAGAAACTATTAAGGAGTAATCCTCACCAAGCCCGATCTGTCTCATTCACGAAACAGTATATTGATCTGCTAATTTTATACAATCCATTTATAGTAAAGGATATGAAAGATATTTAACCACCTTCGCTGGATTTAAAGGAAACCACAGCCTCTCCCGATGGTACATCTTATCTCGACCTATATTTGTACAAAGACCAAAACAGTTTCCTCTCCCGAAGACTGTACGACAAGAGGGATAGTTTCAATTTTGACATTGTAAATAATCCTTACGTGGGCATCAATACATCGTAGGCTCCTGCATCAACGCCACAATTTATTACCTCAAAAACTAGTGTGTCAAGATTATTCCATTAAAAGCCTTCACTCCAAGTTTCTTAACTTTCATAATGAGTTTAATTCTCTTGTAAGTAAATATGGACAGAGTTTCAAGAATCTCTGGTGCTGTATATATGGACTGTATATTCATCAGGTCGCCGCTTTGGATATATGAACAGTTGCAATCAAATCGCATATATTTTGTTATCGACAGCTTTACATCCTGGTACACGAATGTTACTACGGTTTGAATACTGATTTCACAGAGTCGCCTAGAACATAACTTGTGTATTTCCTACATCACTGAAAACTGTTGACTTCTTCTCTTTGCCCGATATCTTTTCTTGGTTCTTTAGCGGTTTGTGTGAAACGTCGTTTTGGGAATTGGCCTTGCGATTTTTCACCCGGAACGTCCTTATGGGTTGACGGCTAGTAAACGAACGTCTGTTTTGACGCACAGATTATCATCACATTCAATAATCATCAACATGAAAACAATGAGAAAGAGACTAGTGCGCATGCAGAATTCTGACTTAGGCTGGCGTACAATGTAATGTAAAAGACATTAGCACCTGCTCTGAAAAGCAGTGGAGTGATGTCAGCAGTAAAGCAACAGCAAACCACCAGAAAAACCGATACCGCCAAAACATGAGATGCTATGAGCGCTTTGGAAGTCACCAACAAGGAGACAGCCAATGTTTGACAGCACCCCCCCCCCCCCCCCCACCAACCGGATAAGTAGTACACTGGCCTACTTTCTAGGTATTTTCCCTGAGGTCCTCAATCCGATCTAATCAGCTGAATGGCATGCCATGACACAACTGTATTTATCATCGTGCCAGATTCTCCAGAGCAGACTACATCATCGATGTAAACACAGGTGCAATAACTTCCCCCTGAACATCAATAGCTCAACAACCCTGCGGGGTCGACTGAGAGAGTTATTTCACTACCTACATGTACACTCCTGAAAATTTTTCATTATTTCGTCTCCCAGTTAAAAGTTCACTCAAAACATCTAACGCTTAACACTTAACACCCCCCTGTAAGTTTAGGTAAATATTATTTCAGTGAGATTTTTCAGCTATGACCGGTCTTTCTGTTGGATGATTCTATTTCTGTGATATGAAGTTTCTTCAAAACTTTTTCCAAACGCTTTATACAGGGTATAAATTTTAACTTGCTATGCATTTCCCGTTAATTAGTAATTTGGTCTATAAATATGCCACCCTTGCTGGTAATATAACACCCAATTCATCAGCTTCTGATTTCCAGACTGGATGACTGAAAGATGGACGTTCACTCCCTATGGAGAGTTTGCGTTTATTCTAATGTATATCTTGTTTCTAATGTCAATGTTTTGGTCATTGATGAATAGTTTGGTATTATGGTTGTCTTTTTTTCCTTCTCCTTTGCTTTGAATATCTAACTGATATGTCCTGGCCTACCTCGCTCAAGACTTTACGTGTAAACAGTCTCCTATCATCAATTCAGAGATATATGAACATATGTGTAATAACGTTGACAGTAGTCTAGTCTTTTCTCGGATATTCTCATCGCGAATAAATATCCACGAAATATTGGATACTGGCGAGTTTTTGATCAATCCAGACAGCGGAGTTGTATTATCGGTCATACATCTATCTCTGTTCGACAACGGCAAATACCATCAGCAGATTTAATCGACGCTGATACTAGTGAAAGCAGTTTGCCCGTCAATCTTTATTGAACCGTTGCTGTTGATTCGTGGTGCCGAATCTGTGGTGGCTCAAGACGAATGGTTTGTGTCTCAGTCAGTGCTTGTGGTTAAGAAATTTATAGTTGTCAGATGGCTTCACTGTCTCAAAGGAAACGGGTTCGTATATAACGCATCAGGTGCATGTTTCCTTTTCCAAATGGGATTTTGTTTTGCATGTGGTCTAGACAACGTCAGTTGGAATTGCCTGACAAAGAATATAGATGCTGTGTCACGCATTGAACGGGGTTGAACGTAAGCAAGAGTATGTCAGGTAAATATTATATAAATCTATGGTACGCGATTTACAAAATTCAGTTTTTTAGTTACTTCGTTAGATTTTTATTTATTAACGCGTGTGGTTTATGTTCATGTGTAATTAATGACGGAGCTGTGAAACTCACAGTCATTTACTCAAGTCCACTTGAGAGCGGTCATTTACTCAAGTCCACTTGAGAGCAGTCATTTACTCATGTCCACTTGAGAGTAGTCATTTACTCATGTCCACTTGAGAGCAGTCGATTACTCAAGTCCACTTGAGAGCAGTCATTTACTCAAGTCCACTTGAGAGCAGTCATTTACTCATGTCCACTTGAGAGCAGTCATTTACTCAAGTCCATTTGAAAGCAGTCATTTACTCAAGTCCACTTGAGAGCAGTCATTTACTCATGTCCACTTGAGAGCAGTCATTTACTCAAGTCCACTTGAGAGCAGTCATTTACTCATGTCCACTTGAAAGCAGTCATTTACTCATGTCCACTTGAGAGCAGTCATTTACTCATGTCCACTTGAAAGCAGTCATTTACTCAAGTCCACTTGAGAGCAGTCATTTACTCATGTCCACTTGAAAGCAGTCATTTACTCATGTCCACTTGAGAGCAGTTATTTACTCATGTCCACTTGAGGGCAGTCATTTACTCATGTCCACTTGAAAGCAGTCATTTACTCAAGTCCACTTGAGAACAGTCATTTACTCATGTCCATTTGAGAGCGGTCCTTTACCCGTGTCCACTTGAAAGCGGTCCTTTACTCATGTCTACTTGAGAGCAGTCATTTACTCAAGTCCACTTGAGAGCAGTCATTTACTCATGTCCACTTGAAAGCGGTCCTTTACTCATGTCTACTTGAGAGCAGTCATTTACTCATGTCCACTTCAAAGCAGTCATTTACTTATGTCCACTTAAGAGCGGTCATTTACTCATGTCCACTTGAAAGCAGTCATTTACTCATGTCCATTTGAGAGCGGTCCTTTACCCACGTCCACTTGAGAGCAGTCATTTACTCATGTCCACTTGAGAACGGCCATTTACTATTGTCATCCACTATGAAGGATTTTACCGGGTTCGGAGATATCGACTTTCATGCCATTCGACATTCGTCAATTGTACTCCATTTTCTGAAGTGGCATTTTGTGAGATTCTGTTTCGCCACTTGCTCATTTTCGGGATAATATTTTGAAGCTTGTATCGCTAATTGTCTCTTTATGCAATTGCGCATATTTCATCCCAGTTTGCCGTGAAAGTGACTCTGACTATATTTCCAAGGAGTGAAACATACATCGCCAGCTCGGCATCACGGGCGCTATTGTCAACCCGTCTGCCCTGAGAAGTTACACCTTCACAGGCAGTTGAGGATCATCCATCGTCAACGTGCCTTTCAAAAATGCAGAACTTTCGAGACCCAATAATCAATAAAGATTGACGAAAGATTCTACAGTTATAGTGTTTAAATGTGGAGAAAACTTAAAAGTTACATGAAGTTCAGAGCAAAGAGTGCGAAAAGTTAGTCGCAAACGTGATGCTCAATTTTTTTTTCGATTTTTCTTTACAGAGAAAAAGACACCGAAAAGCAAGTTTTGTTTGATGGGTATTCAGGCCCTGATATATTTTTATTTTCAGTAATTATATAAATGAGGATGTAACCCATTGTTGAATTAATATTTTGTCAATTTTGTCTTTTCAATTTTGTCCTTTCTAGTAACAAATGCGTTTAACCAGGATATTGATCATATTTGTATTTGTAATATATTCATAAATATTATCATCAGTAGAATAAATGCATGTTTGGATTCAAACAAACAACGGATGGACATTCAGATAAATGGCTTAGACATGCTTTACATCCTTAGTTAGAACCTTATCTGATTTTGACATCATTTTTATGTTTTCTTCTCCTTTAAATGCACCGTGTAACAGTGTGTCGGCTTGTTGCAGTGGACTGAAGTTCATTCGATGGAGAACAAAGCATGTCTTCTTGAGGGCTCAAGGGATACCAACGTGTTCAGTGGGAACAATGCATTGCAATATTTATTTCGTACCATCAGAGAAAGATATTCTTGTCAATCCAATTCTGACGGAAAGAAATGCAACCTATACTGAAGTGAATAAATACTGGTATGGCGCTTGGAGTATCGACATTTACATTACTGTTGTTATTTTACTGACATACGGGATAAATGTATACACTCAAAATGGCCCGTGTTTTATTTAAAAAGCGATTTACCCGCGTGATTTAGTTTTCCTGACACATTTGTTTATTTATTCATTTGATTGGTATTTTACGCCGTACTCAAGAATATTTCACTTATACAATGGCGGCCAGCATTATGATGGGTGGAAACCGGGCAGAGCCCAGGGGAACCCACGAGCATCCGCAGGTTGCTGTCAGACCTTCCCATTAACGGCCGGAGAGGAAGCCAGCACGAGCTGGACTTGAACTCACAGCGACCGCATGGGTGAGAGACTCCTGGCTCATTAGACTTTGCGCTAGCGGGCTAACCAACTGAGCCACGGAGGCCCCAACACCTTTGTGATCGACGGGATATCTGATACCTCCTCCCGAATGCCTACGATCTCCGCTGAACCAACGCTTTGCGTTGCTACCTTTTTATGTATTAAATTGAAAATGAATAACCGTGTCTCATAAGAAAAAGAGATATTCTTGTGCTAACAGGATTCTAAAAAAATCCTGTGACTGAAGAAGTTCAGAAAAAAATGTCCGCAGTTCATTTTGTGACTGGTGACGTCTTCCCTTGTGTGGGTAATTCCGTGTCACCGATGACATACAGAGGTGATTTGAACAGTCGTCCTGACCAGCTCGAGGTCATCGCTTACAATCTAACCAGACTATTGATGGCATGATGTGTTAAAGGTTAGTCGGCTCCGAACACAACCACACGGGTGACTTAAACTGAGATGGATTTCCTCAGGTTTGTTGTTGCCCAAATACGCAAATGTACCAGTCTGGGTAAAAAGACTTGTAATAAATTTCTGTCAAAGACGTGTTAATTGTGAGTTACATGTAGACTATATATGCATTGATTTTTGCTGTCGTTGGCAAAAAATATGGAAGAGTATTTTTGGAAAACAACAAAATTTCACTCGGTATTTTGTTTCTTGTTGAGCTCATGGCAGACTTACGATGGGTCTACTTTACAAGTATTTTGGATAACATCACAAGGAGACATGTAAAGTAACTAGATAAAAGTTTTAAGCCAGTTACACCAGGAAAACGGCAACTGTTAACTTTTGCATGATGCTGAATTTCTTGTGGTTTTACGTTTTGTAGATCCCAGGAGTTTACAAATTCCCTGTAGAATATCAATACGGATGAGTAAAGCTTACTTCCATGTATTCCTTTAAAGTTTTCATTCTTTCGTAACAAAGACAGAAATTCGCCCCATGAAGTTTGCATGTTTTATCCAAGGAATTAGGCTGCCTGGTAATGTGGCAGAATGGTTTTTACAAACGCAGAACAGAGAAATGCAAGCCATGGCGTCATTTTCGACGTTATTTTAGAGAATAAATTTTTAAATTCCGAACAATGGTCTTATTGTTAAAATGTTCTTATTATCCCTTTGACATTTATGTTTATTTAAACTTAAAAGTCTTGTCGTCGAAACAGATCAGCTGTCAATAATCAATAACTTGGAAGACAAATTTCCAAAACAACGTCTAACAAAAATTAGGACACGTTCATCCAAAGAGAGGTCAACACCTTTTATCAAAGACCGAAAGAAGCAAGGAGTGTTCTTGTATGTACAGAGCTACAATAGCTCTTTGTCTACTCTAGATCTCGTTTAGCCAGTGAAGAGTTCGACGTACATACACCGATATTTGAAGAGATTTGCAGCGCTACGAAAGGCCTTAAGTTGATGACCTAACTTCAGAGAGTCATTTTTACCACAGATACAAGACATGACTTTCTGCTGAGAAACTTCCATCCTAATTTTTCTCTGTACAACAATAATTTCATTAAAACGATAGTACGTATTAAAGAGGGAGCATTTTTTCTCTCGTTTGAAGTTGTCAGGCCAAGAGAATCAACTACACCAAACAGGTGGCGAGTGTTTGCAAGACTTTAACTCACTGTAGTATGACGTTCGCGTATAAAATCACCCTAATTCACTCAACCTCACCCTCGCATCTTTAATCATCAGTCTAGCTGTCAAGCCACTTGAAACTGGACATTACGACAGTGCCGCTGCCATCTTGTCTTATAGATGACTCATTGTCAGTGACAGAAATTGTTACAGAGACAATTTATGGTGATTTTTTGACTGATCACGGGCACCTCGAGTTATCCACATCCATCTTTAGGCTAATTACTTACAGTTAATTATTCATGCAGTGAATACGTCGCGCTACAGTACCAAAAATGGCGTCCTTTAACTTCACCAAAAGTCGAGCTTAAAGAACTACATTCCCAGCTGTTTGTAAGATGATGCAAAGTTACGCAATGACTCTTTAAGATGGACATGTGAATGATCGGGTAAAAGGTAACTGTAAAGTCAGAAACTAACGGATGGACTCAAAGTCTGAGAACTCTGCATAGATATGAGCATACACAGAGATCAGCAGTAAAACTGTGAAAGCTTTCCGAACCGAAAGTGTTAATCCGTAAGGAAAGGTTGCATGTGGTATATGTCCCAGCCACTAGTCATGTATTGCCCTCACAGTATCCTTCCTGTATTTACCCCACAGCCGCAAAACTCCGTATCATGTGAGAGTCTGGAAACTACAAAACGGGATATGAACCATTTACCCTTGGGATAACCACTTCCTGTAGATAAGTAGTTTACTACCCTTCTCTATCAATTCCACCTATTCAACCTATCGTTTGCAAACTTGATTTGCGGGACTGGCTTGATCTTGTTTAAATTAGCACAATGGAATCCAATGGAATAACCTTGAAAGCTCGCCGAATATTTTCGGAGACGTGGCTATTCCTGGGTAACCTTGTATCTATTGATCATAAACTTATTTCCGGTCGGCAAGAGATGCACACTAGCCCTCAAGTCTTCGACCCATTGACTGCGATCTAAAAGAGGTGTCTTGATTTACTCGTCATCATCACCAGAGCCCTTACCATGTAGGTCCCTGTGAGACTGCTCTGTCCATGTCTAAACTGACACCGTTTTATTCGCTTTCCACATCGAGATCGAAATTGACCTGAAGAAGAAGGCATTAATCAACTTGGGCTCTGATAATGCCTACATATATGTTTTGTAAAGGCTTTCTATCTGTTAGGGAGAGGTAAATGGTTTCTACATGTTTTTTTTTGCCATTTAAGACGCCTTGGACAATTCCAAATAGTTTGAGAGCAAAGTGATTTTGACACATATTCAATTATCCATGAATGAGCTTAAAGCGGTGCAACTGATATCAACGTTAATACCCGTTGTTGGTTATAAGGCACAGAACTAATACACAGGTTTGATTTCCTGGATGTATCACAGAGTAATGTGTTTTTCTGTCCTGCAGAATTTTGTCTTTTAATGTTTCTCATTTCAAAATTTACAGAATTCTTCCGTATGATATAGTTTAACAGGTTAGTGATTCTCTCGGCCAGGTCTTTACATAAAATAGCGAGTTTGACTTGCCATCATACTTTGGTTGCAATTAAACACACGTGTGGATCTAGATAATGTCACAGACGTTATTTATTTTGTCCCATTCTCTTGGCGTGGTAAATTTCATTACATTTCCTCGCATGATGAGTTTTTTTCATCAGCTGGGACAGGGAAGTGGAATTATCGTCCGTATATCTGTCCTCGCTTGACATTGACAAATGTCCTCAACAGTTTAATCAGCGTTACCTTTGGTGGAAATGAGATTTTCCGCAAATCTCCATTTATTTATTTATTTGATTTATGTTTTACGCCGTACTTAAGAATATTTCACTTATACGACGGCGGCCAGCATTATGGTGGGCGGAAAACCTGAAATTTCATTAATCTGTCCGCCCAGCGAGGAATTACAGTGCTGGTCTCACCTTACCTGTGGTAATGTAAGAACCTAAACGAAATAAAGCTCATAATAGGCTGGTGTTGCTATACAGCTGTCGATGCGCTTTCACACCTTTTGACGAAAAGTGAATTTGTACTATTCCATTCTTGTAACACCATCGAGTTGCGTAGAATGTTAAGGAAGAGGATGAGGTCACGGTGTTTCGACGCTGTCTCACCTGGAAAACCTCGAAAGGGAGACAGTATGCGTGGACACAACAAAACGGAGAAACATTTTCTAAAATATTCACGTCCTTCACTCTTGGCTAGACTCGCTGTGCACGAAAGAAAGCCAAGTTTTAGTTACATTTACTCTATTTTCTTTGCATTAAAAATGTGTGAAACCAGCAAAGCCATTTTATTGTTTCACGTCTCCCACCTCTATTACTCGATTAACTCTTTCTTTGTACAGTAAGTTCTCCAACATTATTTATCCAGGCCTTACATATTGGTTTTCTTTTTATCAAAGGTAGTATTTTTCCTTTCTTTTTATGATGTTTTATTAAAATAGATTTTTGCTGATAAGTGCAATGTTCACCCGAAAGGCATCACTGCCGACATGATGTTCTTTTTTCCCAAATCTTCAATCTTGAATTGCCCGAATCCTGAAAAACAAGCTGACAACAATCTCGTAGTATTAAAAATAAACAGCTCATAAATGTGAGCCGTGCTGGTAAGCTGACTTATTGATTTTGTAAACCATTGAAGTGGATTTTAAGAACCGATTAAAGGAAATTACAAATCACATAATTGTACAGTGTGAACGAGAAATAGAATCCAGATGTTCGAAATTCCCGAAAAACCTCAGCATGCAGAAGAGTAGATGATAAGCAAGATGTAAATGTATGGAAAGTTTTATTAAAATTGGTGCAGTAGTTTGGGAAGAGATGGACGAATAAATTCGTGTTTTTAGTCAGGCAGAATGATTCGAGAACACGCCCACCAACTTCGTTGAGGGGTAAAATAACATACTGAAAGAAATTACATAAAATATAAGGAACACATGAATATATATAGCAAAACATCAGAAATGCATGTAAACAATACATAAATGAAGATACACGGGTACATAAATACATTTAGGTAAATATTATTAACATAAATGAACAAGTTTCATTCACGAGAGTGTAATGAAGTCGCAACTATAAATTGCCAATATTCTTTAGTAGGGCGTAAAACACCAATCCAATAAATAAATAAATTGCCAAAACACAATCATCAGTTGTCATGTCTTGCCAAACTTACTGTGCCACGAATCGGTTCAGTGGAGATTGTGGGAGAAATTTGTTTTGATCAGACGGAACGTTGATTATAACTGCTGATGACATTTGTCAGTGTCAAGCTAGAATGGATATATTGCTGATAATTCCCCTCCGCAGACAATATTGATAAATTACTCACCATACAATGACATCCACGGAAATGTTTTCGCAATGATAATGGCCAAAAGGGATATGTTACTTCGCAAACTTCAACACCAGAAATGTGTATGCCTTAAAGTTAGAAAAGCGAGTTGTTGAGAACTTGCATAGTGCTTGTAACAGAAACATAAACCTGTTAATTCATGTCTTGTGGAGTACAGACTAAGATATGAATTTAATTACGACCATTCGGCAAGACATCTATTCACGTAGATATCAGTTAGCGTATTGGCTGTGCGTATAAAATAGAATTAAACTTTTATCAGACATAAAGTACAGTGAGTTAGTCTGTAAACCTATACATGATAAATGAGCCAAGTGGTATGCAACAAGTAACGATGGCATACGTATAGACCGCCTTCCAGCAACTGACAAATGTTGGATTCAAGTCAAAATATATTCTTGTATATGATGTTTTCATAGGACAATAATCACACCAGGCAAGGAAACCTTCAACTCTTGTTCGTCAAAATAACATTACCGTTATGCTATGGGCGTCGGTTTTAGTACTCCATGTGCTTGTTTCTTGAGGTGAACTTTAATCTAAGTGAGAACAGATCTGAAATCTTTCAAGGACATTGATTGTGAGTGCGCTACTTCAGTTCGTGCCCTGCAGACCTGTGGGCCTATCACGCTAAGCTTATGGTCGCCAGACATCACAAGGTTACCCAAGAGCAGCCACGTCTCTAGTGGTCTTTTCGAGATCATAAAACCATTAGCCCTGATGGATACAGTTGTGCCACGCCACGTTATTTGACTGATTAGTTCGGATCAAGTTTGTCCGGGAAGTCCCATTAGTAAGGTAAAGGTTCAATAGCTGAAACTGATAGAGAAGCCCAGTGAACTACCTATCTACTGGATGTAGATATCCCCATGACGAGATCCCCAATATCCCTTTACGACATCAAAGTTTGTCAGAGATCTCAGGTTTGTCGCATCTAAGGCAAGCTCGGAGTGGACTAGATATCAGAAGGAACAAAGCTGGTCTTACAATGAGAATTACCGTTATTAGCATGTACTCGTGGGAAGGCCTTACCGCCCTTCTAGGCTTCATTTAGTTTCTATTCTGTGCAATCTACTTGATATTACTACTTTTTTGGAGAACAAATGTGCCTTATTCTGAGAATCGTCTCCTCCTCCATTTGCACTTCAAAGCTCTATTTCGTCAAACTAAAATGTATCTTTCTATCAAGGGTATATACATCAATGGCTATCGCGATGTTGCAATGGCTACTTACTGTTGTTTATCACCATAAGCCTATTTCGCAGTTTTCACGACGACGGCCAGTCTTGAGAGTGAGGAAATCTGAAGTGTAACCCACAAAACTGTTACATGTTACGGGCGACCTTTTGTCACACAACACATTGGTGAAAGACAAGAGGTCTTCAACGAACACGGTAATCTCTTTAAATGGTCAACAATGCTTCGTCGACTACTTATTACCACCAACGCAGGAATCTACAAATTTGCATAGTTTTCTCAATAACGGTTCGATAAAAATATGGTTTTTAAACCTGAATGTACTGAATGCCACACGCCACCAATTGTTGATAAGCAAGCGTCAGTCTGTGTTACGAACAGATATGCACACCGTGTTCATGGGAGACTGGTGGTTTTCAACTTGATTGCGAAAACGGCCACACCAGAAGCTGTGACCTCTTATTGTCACCATGGCCCCACGATTAGTGAGAGTGGGGGAATCTACAAATTATCTGTAAATGGGCCATTCTGAGCCTGCACCAGCTATGTGCTAACGACTGAACAATAAGCACCGTTAACAACCTGTACAACGGCCTTCTCCTTTGTTCTTTACGAAACAACGGCTGTTGTTTGATACAAGTCAGTCACATGCAGGAGAATGTGGAACAGTGCTGTACCAAATTACAACCACGGCAATATAATAAAAAAGACTTGTACAATAGTAATAAAACCAGAGCAGCGAAAAAGGTGTGACAAAAGTCGTAGATGCGAACAATTTGTAAAAAGATCATACTCCGCCAATAATCCACCAAGGAAGACTCCTGATGAATGCCTCGAGAAACTACCGGCATTTTTTTTAATTCACTGATTTATGTGGACGAAGGAACTGTTATTAAATGTAAATGTAAATTAAGCGCGAACAGCAATCCGCTTTGAGACAACGGCTCCTTTTATACTATACTTACCGTGACATGGATCTCTTATAGTGAGAGTTTTAGAAAGACAAAGGAGACTTGCGCAGAATCTCATTTGCACCAAAACTAGCGCCGATTAAACTGCTGTGGGCATTTGTCATTGTCAAGCCAGGACAGATATATGGCCGATAATTTCACTTAGCTGTCCCCATTGTTGAAATCCTCACCAGTCAATGGTATTGAATGAAAACTACTCGCGGACAGAATGGCCAAAATTAAATAATGCATCCAAAATTGTCTAGCACTTACACGTATATTTAATTACGACGAAATATATGGTTGTTTGCGATGGCAGTTACTCCACACTTGCCGTGTGCCACATTTTAGAGTTTAAATACAATTAGCTTATCACGCATGTCTCATTTAGAACGACAGGCCCCATAGCAGAGTCATTGCTTTATGGCAGTTTAGGCAGGGTATCATAATATCAGTTAAATTTTTTTTGTACATACAGTGCACATAGTCGTGCCTTCCAGATTGAACCTTCTGAGAAAAGTTTGTGCGATGGGTAATGCATCGGATCCGGAGAGTTCTGGGAGTTTTGTCATCCGTTCTACAATTTGTGTATTTGCAGTTGCTTTGTTTACAACTGAATAGATCCACTGTATGACTTTCCATCACCCGTACGTCTTTTACCTTTTCCACTGGTCCATGGCAAATCGGAATGCTCCGTTTTGTATGTATTCTGACTGTTTTGTTAAGCAATTACTTTTCATTAAACATCCATAAATGTATCGACCTCGTGCCGTGAAAAAGTGATGTGATAATACATACAAATTATATATGGAGGCATATCCAAAGTTGTGATAGAAACTAATCTGGGATGAAAAGCCATATTCTGTACGAAAGCTTGCAATTTTCTAGTCTCGCCTCATTCAAACGAAGTGAGCCTTTACATGTATCCCAATCGTATCCGGTCGTAAGTGGGAAGATCTGCCAGCAACCTACGGATTGTCGTGGGTTTCCCCCGGGCTCTGACCGGTTTCCTCCAACCATTATGCTGGCCGCCGTCGTATAAGTGGTATATTCTTGAGTACGGCATAAAGAACCAGTAAAATAAATAAATAAAATCAATCGTATCTTTGGTGGCCTAATGGTTAGAGCGCTCGTCTCGAAGTCGGGTGACCCCAGGTCGGATCATATCAGAGACGTTAAAGATTGTATTTCTTGCTGCTTCGCGTGAGGATGGAGCAAGGAAACAGGACTGATTGGCTTGTCTCCGTATAATGTGACTGGGTGGGGTGTCATGTCTGGTGTATTCGGCATGATATTTCAGTGGCTACAACACTTTGGCTGCATGGACTCGACACGAACCAAGAAGACACATGATGTGCACACACCTAATGACTCGTCGTCATATAACTGAAAAATTGTTAAATACGACGTAAAATCTCAAGCATCACTTACCATAACATTTAGTACACATGAGCAGTGATTGTAAGGCCAGTATTCGCACATGTGGCTAACGTGACTCTTGGCAAAATAATGGACAAGTTGGAATACGTTTGTTTTGTTTTGTTCGTGAAAATAGATAATGATAATAATATATCGCACAGTTTGCCACTTGCTATGCTTTTCTGCAACATTACATCTTATGTTATGCAAGCTGAATACACTTAGGATTACGTGGTATCAGTTAAATTAAAACAATGTTAAGAGCACTGTCCTTTTAACATTCTTGTAATATGTCTTTTTTTATGTCTGTCGTAAAGGGTGCTATTCTATTTGAAGATTCCCTCCATGTTTGGTAATTTGAACATTTGGTAATTTTCACCTTTTTAGGATGACAATTTATTAGAATGCCGAAGTTAAAAAAACAAACTTTGACAAGTCACTGACTGGTTTCCCTACGTATGACATACATAAGCCTACCCGACTTCAGAAAGAATGTGCGTAACTTAATATAGTTATGTTCAGTCATTAAATCCCCAGGAATTCTGTCTGTACACCACCCGTTGTGACCTACAAAGATGTGTAGACACTCATCACTTACATTGATCTGTCTGCTAGATGACATGGCGAGTGCAACGTCGTAATTCCCTGACTGGAGGCGACAGTGTGGATACTTTGATGACAAAGAAACTTAATGGTGGCGTAAAGCAAAATGGACAAGTCCTTATACATGGACGTGGGATAACAGGAAGTCTGCGTCGTGGAAAGTCGATACCTGTCCGACGATGTAGATTGTCTTTGCGCGGAGATTTCAAAAGAGAAAGGAACTTCCTGTCTAATCCATCCTATCTTTATAATTAAATCAGCGTTGTGGAGTGACTCACAATGATAACAGTGTCCAGAAAGAATGACAGCTGTAGTCTATGCGTTAAAAATAGACTGTCTGAAGATGGATGGCCGTTTTAAGAAAAATCATACAGGGCCATAAATCTCTCTTCGCTTAGCACCGTCTTTACTTTGTACCGTAAAATAAATGGTGATGTCAGAAAAAAATAATACAAAATCATAAGTCTTCAGGGTAGGCATTGCAATCCGTCTTAGATTAATTCTCTAAGTTAGAACCTAATTATTGTGACAGCTTTTTGTTTGCAAATAAGCGTAAATATTCTTCTTTCCAACATTGAAAACTGTTGACTGCTTCTCTAGGCATGAGTCCGTTTTAATCGCATACTTTAATGCTCTGTAATAGTTATTTGGTGGTTTCTATCAAATGTGGTTTTAGGAAGTGGCCCTGTAACTATTGACCTGGAACGTCCACTTTGTTTGACAGCTGGTATATGAATGTCTGTTTTGACGCCTAGATTAACTGTCCAGTGGGTAGTACATTTACAATTTCACATATTTCACATGTACCAAAGGATAAAAAGAAATCCCACGAGTTACAGTTCTGTGTTTTTATTAAGCATTGTGTAAGAACAGTTACAATACCTCCTTGGACGAAAATGACAGCTGCGGGAGAAGAGCTTTGATATAACAGTGAAAAAGCTTTCAAGGCCATGGATGGTGACAGAGTTTCTCTAGTTGGTTACGCAGCGGTTGGTTGGTGTTAGCGCTCTCTCAAAAATCGCTACACTTCTTTTAGGTCAGTTCTGATCTGCTCTGGGGAACTCTTACAGTTCCTTTGAACGACTACGTCCATCTTCTTGTCCGCAGATATCACAAAAGCCCCAGGAATATCCACATTTCCGGTAGTCTTTGACGAGATTATGGTCATCAGCGGTGATAGATACAGCTGTGCCAAGCAACTCCATTCAACTGATTAGATGGGATCAAGTTTCTCGGCCAAATCCCATTTGTAAGTCAGGGATTCAATAGCTTGAATTGATGTAGAAGCCCAGTGAACTACTTATCAACTGCAGGCGGTTATCCCATGGCTCCGTCGTCCACATCTCTTGTCAACTTTCAAGGCTGCCAAACGTTTCCGCCTTTTAACGTGTTTGGCACGAATAAACGCATGACGTCTTACTAGCAATCCCGCTGGGATTTACCCTCAAGACGGCCAAGTTCTTTTTGGAAAAGGCTTAATAGGTAGTTCTCACGACTGGTGGACACACTGTTATTGCTGTAACTTTTGTTAGTTTTATGGGTGAAGGCCAGCTGAGTGCACTAAGTAAACCAGGAATCTTTGGAAAGACTCTAATGGACTCACCGAAGAACTCTTTGCCGAAGACGTATATTGATACAAAACGTTTGTGTGAAAAAGTACCCTATCGATTCGAACCACACCTTATGAAATTTAATATGTATTGCACACTTACTTAAAATTAAGATATTGGTATGTATGGTGGTTGCGATAAGTTAACACTGCGTTCCTTTTGACAACTGTTTATTGTTACCAAAAACCTTGCCTTCCTATGCAAGTGGTTAATTGTGTTTGACACATGTCACTAAGTCACGTCTTGTTCCATATTTCCGTTTAGAGTAAAACCTGGTGCACGGAAGCTGTTTCGGAAGCATTCGCACTATAATGCATGCTTTTAAATGTAGTTAAATTGTCTCTTTAGAAATTAAAATATCACGAGAAAAAAAAAAACACATAAGTGTATGAACAGAATATGCGGGAGAAATTATAACCACGCTATGCTTTCGTCGTATAAATCATCCCGACGTATACGCATCTAACGGGAACCTGTATCACCGCGTGTTCTACTTTCAGAACACTCACACGTGTGACTTACAACAACCTGTAACATGCTTTGTGGGTAGCGGAATATACACCGTGTCCTTAATTTGTAAATGGCGTTCTCATTTACACCCTAATGGCTTATACGCATTTTTCGTGTATGTGAGTATCCTGTTAAAACCTTAGGGTGTTGTAATAGTGGGGTGTTTGGCTGTCGTTCTCTGTTTCAGGCATGCAATTGTCCCATTAAAGCAGCTGAAATTTTTTCTCCACGGAATAATTTATCATGCGGAATGTATATAAATATACTAAACAAATACAAGGTTATGAATAAATACACTAAAGTGTGTATTTCTTTGTGATGAACACCTTTGTAATGCAACGGAGAGCTGTCGGCCTAACTTAACAGGTTTATCTCTTTAATTCCTGTGCTGCATAATAATCTCCCTCAGGCGAGGTGCGAAAGGTTTCCACCCCACGATATTTTAAACACGACGTCTCTCTCTTAGGTACTCGCAAGTTCCTGCGCACACATTTCTCTACTGCGGCAGACTTTTTAGTTTCGGCCCATCGTTTCAGCGTTATTGCATAATGTACTCGTGAGGCGCCCTTTCCGCTCTCCCAGACTACATTTAGTCTCTATCTGGTGCAATATACTTGATATAATTTTTTTTATCAGGCTAAAATATATCTTTACGTCAAGCATGTATATATAAAAGATGTGGATATCGCACTGTTGTAATGGCTACTCACTGTTGCTTAACACCATAGACCTATTCAGTAATTTTCACGATAATGGTCTGTTGTGACGTAAACTGGAGTGTAACCCACAAAACTTTGAAATGTTATTGACTAACTTTTGTCACACAACACATTGGTGGCACATAAGTGGTCTTCAACGAAGATGGTAATCTGTGGACAAGTTCAAAGGTTCTCCGTCGACCACCTGTTGTCACCAATGCCATTATTCCGCTGGAATCTACGTATTCGAGTACTTGTCTCAGTAAAGCTTTGATAAAAACGAATTGTTCTTTGAGACACATTACGTACATGTGCCACGGATCTGTTATAATGAAAGTTCTATAAAGACAAATGATATTAACAGAAAATTTCATTTCGACGAAAATAAGCGTCAGTTAAACTTTTGTACGCATTTGTCTGTGTCAAACGAGGCAGATTTATGGACGACTCTTCATTTCACATTCGCTATTGTTGAAAACATCACTAGTCACGAACAGAATGGCCAAAATTAAATAATATGTCCAAAAGTGTCAACACGGATATTTATTTTGCCACGAAAGATATGATAGCCGATTATGCTCGCAGTTCTAAAGTTGTCGTGTTATTTTTTTTAGGTGTTAAATACGATCAGTTTATCGCGCGTGTCCCCTTTAGAAACAATAGGTCCCATAGCAGAGTGTTTGGAAAATGTTTGCCTGCTTTGCAATGCATCGCATTCGGAGAGTTCCGTGAGTTTAAAATCGATAAAATTAAAGCTAATATGACGAGCACTACTCTTTTTAAACTCTTGTAACATGACTTTTCTTTTTTAGTCGAAAAAGACACCTATTCTGTTTACAAATTCCTCTTTGTTTGTTAATTTAAATATTTTGGATTTTCCTCTTATACAGTGATAATTCCTGAAATGCTGGAGATAAACAAGCTAATTTTCTCAAGTTTCTTACTGGTTTCTTCACATGTACCGTACTCGCCCACTTGCAAAGTTTAGTGCACAAGTGCTTTAGAAGGGTATACGTCATCAAGCATGCTTTGTCGTAGGCAATTTGACTTTGCATATTAAAGAACTTTGTAGAATGGATGTGTAGATATAAAAGCAATATATGCAGGGGGAAGTGCTGTCCCGCACTGTTTTCGTTTGGGTTTACATCAATCTGCTGCATACCTGTTTAACAAATAAAAGGATGTGTATAACTCAGCACAGTTATGTTCAGTCAGTAAATCCTCGGGAACTCTGTCTATACACCACTCTTTGTGACTTACAAAGATGTGTCTGCTTGATGTGTGAGTAAGTGAGTGCTTGGGGTTTAACGTCGCACTTCACAATTTTTTAGTAATATGACGATGAAGTCCTAAAAGTGTGTATAATGTGCCTCCTTGTTGCAGGAAGGGTTTCCACAGCTCTTTTATCTAGTGGTGCTTCAGTGAGACGACTTACCGCAGGTAAGTAAGCTACCCCGCCCGAGTCGTTATATTGATACAGATTAAGCAGTCGGTGTTCTATCTCCTTAATGCTGAACACCAAGCATGGAATCTGCAGATGTTACCTGACACAAGATTAACCCTTGATCTACGCTCTACCAGCTGAGCTATCGGGACCGGTATCTGCTAGATGACATGGCGGCTGCAACGTCGTGATGTCCAGTTTGGAGGCGACAGTGAGGATTGTTTGTTGACATACTTTAATCGTGACGTAAGGCAAAATGGACAAGTTCTTATACGCGGACGAGAGAGGAAGTCGTGGAAAGTCGATATATGTAGGCGAAGTAGATTGTCTTTGCACGGGGATTCCAAAGAGAAAGGAACTTCCTGTCTAATTCCTCCTATCTTTGTAATTAAATCAGCGTTGTGGAGAGGCTCAAAATGATAACAGTGTCCAGAAAGAATGACAGCTCTGGTCTGTGGGTTAAAAATAGTCTGAAGACGGGAGGTTGTTTTATGCAAAATCAGAGGACGGCAAATCTTCGCTTAACGGTGTGTTTACGTCGACGTTCACATTGCAGCAGGGTTTGGGGATGGGGCTTTCATTATACAATATAATAAATGGTGCTGCCAGGAAAATATAATAACATCAAAAAGTTTGAGGGCAAGCGTTCCATAACCGTATTAGAGAAATTCTCTTAGTTAGAACCTAATTATTGTGTCAGATTTTTGTGTGCAAATAAACATAAATATTTCTTCCAACATCAATGAAAACTGTTGATCGCTTGTCTTGGCATGAATCCGTTTTAATCGCATACCTTAATGCTGTTTAGTAATTATCTGGTGGTTTCTATTTAACGTTGTTTTGGAAATTTGCCCTGTAATTATTGATCTGGAACGTCCATTTTGGTTGACGGCTGGTATATGAATATCTGTTTTGATGTCTACATATAATCGTCAAGTGGGCAGTACATTTACAAAAAGAGACATATATCACATGTACCATAGAATAAAAAAGAAATCAGACGCGTTACAGGTTTGTGTTTTTATTAATCGTGCTGTCAGAATAGTTACACTAACTCCATGGGCTATAGAAGAGCTTTGACATAAAAAAGTGAAAAAGCTTTCAAGGCCATCGATGGTGACAGAGTTTTTTTCAGTTGGTCCCTCAGCGTCGGGTTGGTGTTGGCGCTCTCTGAAAAATCGTTAGGTCAGTTCTGAAATGATCTGCTGTAGGGAACATTTACAGTTCTATGGACCTACCACGCTCGTCTTCTTGTGAGTAGATATCCACATTTCCGATAGTCTTTGACGAGATTATGGTCATCAGCGGTGATAGATACAGCTGTGCCAAGTCACACCATTCAACTGATTAGATAGTATCAAGCTTGTCGGCCAAATCCCATTTGTAAGTCAGAGATTCAAGAGCTTGAAATGATGTAGAAGCCCAGTGAACTACTTATCCACTGTAGGCGGTTATCCCATGGCTCCGTCGTCCACATCTCCTGCCAACTTTTAAGGCTGTCAAACGTTTCCGCCTTTTACCGTGTTTGGCACAAATCAATGCATGACGTCTTACTAGCAATCACACTGTGGCTGGTATGGCGCTGGGATTTACCTTCAAGACGGTGTCCAGTTCGTGAACTTGAGATATAAGTATTAATTGTGATTACGATAAGTTAACACTGCGTCCCTTTTGGCAACTATTTATTGTCACCAAGACACCACGGGCAATTAAACCTGGGGTTTGCAGAAATCTGCCCTTCCAAATGGTTAATAGTGTTTACCACATGTCACTAAGACACGTCTCCTTCTCGCTTTCCGTTTGGAGTAAAATCTGATGGAGGGAAGCTGTTTTACAAGCATTACATCATAATCCATGCTTGCTTGTATTTGTACTGAAATTGACTCTATGGAAAGTAAAGAATACGCAGTATATGCAGGAAAAAATTTAACCACGTTGTGTTTACGTTGTTGTCTAAATCACCCCACCGTATACGCATCTAACAGGCAGCTATGTCACGCACACATATGCCAGACGTTAAATCCCAAGCACTCACTCAATCAACAACCTGCCAGGAAGTTCATTTGGCTGAAAGGAAATTTGTAATATCCTCAAGGGGTAGATTGATGACCAAGGACGCGAGAGTAATATGGTCAAGTTGTAATTCACAGGCATGCAATGAGAGGAAGGTATATGTCGTGGACATTCCGGATTTTATCCGACTGGGTAGATTGTCCTGGCGAGGTGACAGAAAGACATTTCCTGTCTAATCTCTCCTGTCCTTGTAATAAACTTATTGATGTAGAGAAAGAATATCTGGATGGTAGTCAACTGTGGTCAAATGACATTTCTTGTCTCGCCAGGTAATTGCTTATTCATTTTATTTAGGTAATTAGTGCTAAAGTAGATCCTTTTCAACATAGTAATGCATGCAGTTCAAAGCTTCTCTCTAAGGTGTAGATTCACTTCGGTTAGGTCATTTCTGTGCCGTCTTATATTAAGCACATTCTTTGCAAGTGAAGCCTCCCTTATAATTTTCGTTATAACGATAGGCACTTTTTACAAGAAGCTTTTTATCATCAAGTGAATGCTGTTAAGTAAGGTGCTAAGCTATAAAACACAGGTACAGTCTTTGTGCCTGTGATTTGCCAACCTCTAAAGCTTTAAACAAATTTAAATTTTAGCGTTTTTTTTAAATAGTAGCATATGTAATCTACAAAGGTTTACAGAGTTTAAATTAGCAGCCAATAGATAGCATTCGCACATCACATTTAACCTTCTTCTCAAGCCAGTACCTTATTAAAGTATATGGCAGGAAAGAAAAAAGGCATTATGCGTAGGGGAATATATACCTCATCCTGAATTTGTGAATGGCGTGCTGATTTACATCTTAATGGCTTATATGCACGTTTCGTTTATGTGAGTGTCAATATTTGTTAAGGATACATGCAATTATCCTATTAAAAGAACGGGATTTTTTCTCCAGCGAGTAATTTATCTTCCATAATATACATGTATAGATTTCCACTAAGTATTTACGCAGTTATGAGTACATACACCACAGTGTGTGTTTCTCTAATCATGAGCGTTTTTTGTAAAGCAAGGGAGAGCTGTCGGTCTAAATTAACAGGTTTGTCTTTTAAATACCTTTCGTGCGTAGCAATTTCAATGAGAGGACGAGAAGGTGCAAAAGACCTTCTGTCCCATGACAGTTGAAACACGAAACCCCTCTCTTGCTTGCTCGCGTGTCCCAGCACACACAATCCTCTATTGCGGCAGACACCATTTTTTTTGCTACATTGCATCGTTTTGTAACTAGTCGAAGTTGTTGAAAACTCATGTTCTGAAAAAGCACACACCAATGACGCGAATTTGCTGTGCTCGTAATTATCAACAGGATTACCGGAAGTCATGGGGCTATTTGCAAACATTCGTCACGACTTATCGCAGAAATTGGCTTAGCCTATTTTCGTCGCTTTCCTGATTTGTTCTGATCTAGATCCAAGTTTTTGCTGGTTAATATAAGCCAATAAGAAGTAAATCAGCACGCCATTCACAAATTCTCTCTAGAACCGATTCTAATTTGGTCTGATCTAGATGTAAAATGCTGGTGAACAATTAGCTTACATACAGTTTGAGAAAAAAGCCATCGACGACATGACAATATCAGCTAATTACAGGCTTACCACCTTGCTGACTTTATGTTAACATAGTCTTCCGTTATATCATGGCACATGTTAACCACAACCACCTGTGTTAAGCCTGTGTGCAATCATGACCCTCTATTTACCCAATTCGGCTTAAGTCATAATGCTTGCGGGCGTGCCAGTCGATACTACTGAGGCATTTATATAAATAGTGAGAATAAAACTCTTAACTGCCCTAACTTGACACAAGGCTGTATTTCACGGGTTATGTTCCAGGTCATCCCTGCTCTGGTTTTATTCTCCGCGTGTAAATCTTTTGTTATTGTTAAAAAAACGACAGCACTCCAAGTGGAATACCCCTTTCACTCACTCGTCTCAGTTTTGCATTGCTCGCGATTATTTCCGTGGTTCACATGATATACACTCTCTGTATATGTCGTGAATACAGGTTGATTCTTTATAGCCGTTTTTATAGATAATACACCGATGCTTATACAGTGATTTTAGGTCGTTTCATTTTGTTCCATTTAGACTTTATACATTGATTGACATCCGGAATGAGATCAAAGTTGCTCCGTGCAGTCGAGTTATTACATTTATGTTTCTAAACGATTAACAGGTTAACAGTTACAGAGCAAAGTGTTCAAATGAAGAAGTTGGCGTGTCTTGCAAAATGTAATATAATCGTGGATTATGAACATAGATAGACGCCTTTGTTTCATAGGTTAATGAATATTTCCTATTTCCACTGAATCACGTTGAAAGGTTTGCCATCGTGTAGCCAAATTCCCCAACTCCCGACTTCAGAGCGGAACTATTGACCACATGTCTGTCTACTGTTTGGAAATAAATCTAGCAGCTCTCATTTGTCTCGACTTCAGTTTGAGCAGTGTGGTTTTCTACACCCATAAACCTTAGAACCGTTATTCGGGCCAAAAATCTTTGCGTACAGCAACAAACATCAAAGAAATAAATAATTGAATAATTAAGATACACAACTCAATCCACACAATCTGTCACAGTTGAAAGGATTCTGAACAATATGATCTATATTTCACTAAAGATCTATATACATGTTAAACAAAATGCCAATGATCTGGGGCAATCTGGCTTCAAGCGACAAAAGGTTCAAGCAGACATCATGGGTAGGACATGATCGAGCTAACCAAGCCGTGTGAAATTCTTATCAAAAATACCAATGACACGGCGACAAAAGCTGAAGCCCATATTAACTCTAGGTCGTGGCGGAACTGTCTGTCAGCGTCAGATGGTGGTATGTACTGGACAAATTTATGACATTCCCGTTAATCAGGTGTCACAGTCGCCCTCTCAGCTGTGCGCTTGCACCATTTAAGACCATTCCGCCTGGGATGCCGTTTTAACAACTAACTGAATGGTTACACAGGCAGGGAAAGGCGACAGAAGAATGAACACGCCTCAGACAATTACGGACAGTATTGTTCGCTCATCACGGAGGGTAGGTTAGACCATGCCATGTCATACCCTTGATGTGATTAGATCGGATCGGGTTTGTCTGGTACACGATAGGTTCAATAGTTAGAATTGAGAGAAGCCAATAAATTGCTTATGTACTAGAAGTACAGTTCCCCGTGGCTACATCGTCAATTTTCTTTGTGCATGTTTTTGCGGTTCGCCTGATTTATAACAATAATTGAAGAGGAGGTCGGGCTTTAATAACAGTGTTAGCAATAAATATTGCTTTCAGACATACCCAAGCTGTGCATCAGCGGGGGGATTTTCTGCCTAATAGGTCAGTTTTACAAATTCGGAGGTGTTCTTTAGAGGTTCTTTTCACTATGCCTTTCTTACAAGATCGATCGACTTGAAAATTTCAACCTATCAACCCATTTTTAAAAATTTTATTAAGTATAATTTACAAAATGCTTTTGATTCGCTTGTTGAAGGATCGTTAAAGATATTCCTTTTCCCGTGTTAACATTAAATACATCCAATGCATCTTGATTCCTCCCACTTCAAGGGCAATCTATTGTTTGTAAAGGGGTAAGTCATTGTGATTTGACCCCACTAAACGCTTTAATGAGAATCCAACTTTATAAACGCATCAACAATTATCGAATATTAAAGCATCTATAATTTCGGTCATAAGAATTAGGCGATTTCCCCAAAGACATATACGTCAATCATCTTTTCACCTGACAATATCTACAGTTGATCTTTGCCAGTCTCGTTAAACTGTGCCTGTGTCAAAAATCACGCCCACACGAAATCTGTCTTAACAACCTACGTAGATGCATTATTTAGAATTTTGGCTTAGTTCGGTCGAATTGTAAATAATTTCTGGAATTTCGAAAACTGACTCCACGAAGACTTCCTTTTAGATAAGCGGTGAAGAGGAAATTATGGCCAGTTTTCGCGAATCTCCTTCAGGCTGAACTTCAATTAAAGCAACAGGGGCACTGTTATCAAACGTAAATGACTAGGCTACATCCTGTCACAAGAAGAAAGCGGCCATTTGTCTTTTCGTTCCTTAGATATATTGGTAGGGGTTTATCCCATAGAATCTGTGAATATTATGAAGATTGGCGGAGTAAATTTTTCTCCATCAGACCAAACGTGGAGTAAGCCTTGATAGCTATTTGTCAGTGTAAAATGAGAGACAGATATAAGGAGAATCTGTGGTTGTGCGCTGTCAGAGAGGAACCTTCCGCCATGTGAATGATGGCGATGAGAAAACATACCCGCGTACAGGTGACTCAGTGTGGCGAATGTCTACTAGATATCACATAAGTGTTTTCGGAAAACTTAAATGCCTTACCAGTCTTAAATTTGTTTATTTTATTGTTCACTGCAGTCGATGATCATTCATAATATCAAACTTACACAGAAGCTCAAAATTAACAGGCACATCTTTAAAAAATTGATAACTCAAAAACATCTGGTAGCTCTTTTTCCCCCGGCAGCAGCTTTGATGCATCGCCAAATACCTTACATTAGACGTGGTTTATGCAAATCATTCCGGTTTCCTGCACCCATAAACCAAACAACCGATGTTCAGTTAAAACAATTTTTGAGTATTATAAATAAACATCAATGGCAATATGTGTTTTATGTACGAATTGCCTCTGATAATGATGCAATCTATCAAGGAGTTGGTTGTGCCTTGCGAGAATAAAACTCTTAACTGCCCTAACTTGACACAAGGCTGTATTTCACGGGTTATGTTCCAGGTCATCCCTGCTCTGGTTTTATTCTTCGCGTGTAAATCTTTTATTATTGTTAAAAAAAACGACAGCACTCCAAGTGGAATACCCCTTTCACTCACTCGTCTCAGTTTTGCATTGCTCGCGATTATTTCCGTGGTTCACATGATATACACTCTCTGTATATGTCGTGAATACAGGTTGATTCTTTTAGCCGTTTTTATAGATAATACACCGATGCTTATACAGTGATTTTAGGTCGTTTCATTTTGTTCCATTTAGACTTTATAAATTGATTGACATCCGGAATTTAGATCAAAATATAGATCCTACAAAATCACAGTGGTCTGGCGTAAAGTTTTATCGAGGTGACAAAAGGTTAAAAACATATTAAGAGTTGGGCGTGACAAAATTGCCCGCCGGCCCCAGAAAGTCGGTTGGTATTGATGTTCTGGACAAATTTATGACACCCCCGTTAATCTTGTCGTACAATCGCCTTCTCAGCTGTACACGTACACCCTATTCAGTCCATTTCGTTTTGGATACCGTTTCAGCAGCTAACCCAATGGTTACCCAGGTAAGAAAAAGCGCCACAAGAATAGACACGTCTCAGACAATTATCGGCAGTATCATTCAGTCATCAAAAAGAGTAGGTTGGGCCGTGCCATGTCATGCCCTTCATCTGATTAGATCGGATTAAATTTGTCTGCAAAACGATGGGTCCAATAGCTAGAATTGATAAAGGAGGCCAGTAAACAGCTTATCTGTTGGGCGAGTAACTCTCCAGCGCTACATCGTAAACACTGCTTTCGGCTACAAAGAGTATTAAATGTTCCTATGCTTTATCACTATAATTCATAACAGGATTGGATGTTAAAATTGATGTTATGGTTAATATTGCTCTCAGACATGCCCGATTTGTGCTCCAATATGTAGCCCGATAGAATGTCAGAAGTTTTTGTGTAATCTGTTTGCTTAACAATCCATGAATTCCTGAGAATGTTGACAATAGTTTCTTTTGCCTGGTCTCTTCTTTGTAAAAAAAGATCAATGAAACAAGTTAACCACTTGTGCTGTAACGTGGATGCCATTTTAAAGTCACTAATTTAAATTAAAAAAAAATATCCAGAAAAATGTGTTGTATATTTGTTGAAGTACACTACTTCACATTTGCTATTCTCTTCCAACATTAATTATTTTTATGCACATTGATTCCATCTACTTGAAAAAACAATCAAATATCCCGGGCTCAATATTTGGTACATGTTTCATGCTTGTGATGTTTTGGCAAATAAAGTCAAAATAAAATCCCACAATGTGTGTCTTTTCATCGTGCCATCCTGTGCTGCGCTGTATCATTGCATAATCAGTCATCAAATAATAAAGCGTACAAAATTTTTGTCATATTGGTAGGCGGTTATTCCACAAGGCATCTATGCCAATCCATTTTTCTCCGACACAATGTCAACATTTTTTGAGTCATGAATCAGATCTACGCTAAATCCGTCTATGGCATATATCCACATGCATCAGCTAGACTTGGTGTAACTTAGATATACTGCTACGAATTCATCGGTAGGTTTAGTGAAGAGAACGACGATTGTCAGTGACTTTCTTTTGGAACTGTCCGAAGGGTAACCAAGCGGTGTGAGATTATTGTCAAAAATACCAATGACACAGTGACAAAAGCTGAAGTACATATTAACTCTAGGTCGTAACTCTGTGTATCAGCCTCAGACAGTGATACGTACTGAACAAATTTATGACATGACATGAATTTATGACAAATTTAACCAGGTGGTACAGTCGCCCTCTCAACTGTACACGTAAACCATTTAAGACGAATCCGCCTGGGACGCGGTTTTAACAACTAACTGAATGGTTACGCAGTCAAGGAAAGGCGACACAAGAATAGACACGTCTCAGGCAATTGTCGACAGTATTGTACAGTCATCAAATGATGTGATTTGATCGGATCGAGCTTGTCTGGTATACGATATATAAATAGCCAGTAAAGTTCTATCTTTTAGAAGTACAATTCTCCAGGGCTAGAATGTTTTGGTTCATATTGCTCTCAGACAAACCCATTCTCTGTAGCTACACATGAAATTTTCTGCCTAATCTGTCTGTTTGACATTCTATTGACTCCATGAGGTAATACTGATAGGTTCTTTCCGCTAATGTCTTAGCTGTGTTTAAAATCGATCAATGTAAATAGTTAGAAATCATCTGTTGTGTAATGTCGACACCCTTTTGAGCTTATGGTTTTGAAATTGATCAAATATAGCTCACACAAAAAATGTCTCATGTGTCCTATCAAACTGTCTTATACACCTCTTTCCATTTCAAAAGCAACCTATTATTCGGAGTGAGTAACTGGGAATATCTCCATCTTGAATCTTTTTGATATTTCGGCAATGTGTACAGGAAACAGATACAGGATGTGCCTTCTCGACGTGGCGTTACATTCCGCGCTTTGTCATCAACAGTCATACAATATTAAATGATTAATTTCGATTACTTTCGGTCATAATTATTAAGTGATATGCCCAATACATTCACGACGATCATTTTCCCCATGACCAAGACCGCAGGTGGCATTTACAAAGTCTGGTCTTAGTACGCCTGAGTCGAAAGTGATACGTAATCCGTCGTAGCAATCTACATAGATGTATTATTTAGACTGGATTAACCTTAAATCCGCTGTACCATCACACTGGTACGATCGTAAATAGCTTTCGAAAATTCGAAGAGTGACCCGTCAAATACTTCTTCATACATAAATGGCAACAGGAAATTATGGTAACAAAACGTCATTACACGGCGCAAAGCGCTAGCGGCAGAGATGCTTCAGGCCTTATCCCAATTAAAGGAAGAGGGGAACTGTTATTAAATGTAAATGACTAAGCTACATCGTGTTCCAAACAGACAACGGCTATCTATCTTTTATGTCGTTTTAGACTTAGATGCATTGGTGCGCATTTATCCCGCAGGTTGAGTAAAGATAATGAAGCAGTAACCCATTTTTTGGAGCTAAACCCAACGGTGATTTAGCTGTGTGTGATATTTTTCACTTTAAAATGAGAGACAGATATACGGTTGTGACTGTGTTTATTCAATGATGATATCTGCTCTGTGTGAACAAAGCTTCCTGTGCTGGGGGTTTATCGTGATTTGGTAACCGAGAAACCCTTTGGCAATAAATTCTATAAATCTTGAACCACAATATAAAGAATATTGGAAAGAGAAAATCTCTGGGATCATTTTCCGCACCATCGCCCAAACCAAACCCATTATAAAACCCTCTCTGCGAAACAAGCTTGCTGCATGTAAAGCCTACGCGATCATAATTTTGCAGTAATGTTGTGGTTGAACTTGTCAACATGCCGCTTTTGTGACAGGGAAAGCTCTCACATGCCTTTTCCCAGTATTGCAATGTAGATCAATGCCATCTATTATACACCACTTATTAGCAGCTCGTTATGCTGAAATGGGAATGTGTCCATACCCAAACTGAAAACGCCAGTCATGTTTTGATACCTTGGATATATTGCTATGGATACAATTATGTAGGTCATGAAGTCACGTGCTGCAGATGGTGGAAAACACAAAATAGGTCTGGTTCCTTTGCATGGTTTTTAATGTGAATGTATGTTAAATGTGATGACAAAACAGCATTTTGAGTAATTTTAGATGTTATGTGCACGACTGCCGTCAGTTTCTAAATATAGCTTGCCACTGTTTAAATATGCTAAGTTCAGGGAGTACTGTCTGCCTCTACCTTAGAATGTTCCAGAATGCGCTCAGTTCGGTGCCTGTTTTGTTTACATCAAGTGTTCAGGAATTTTCTTATTCTAGACAATTCCACCAGGCTATATAAGACCTATGAAAGCAGGTCAAACGGAGAGAACAGAGAACGGAGAAAGGAGAATTATTGAGAGCTTGGATGCTTTTGCTGTGTATTACTTTAGTAGGCCATTTGTGCTGAATTTTGGTGTCTCTATAGCCTCTGGCTTTGTTATATCCTATCTCCACCGAGCACTTGTTCAGTCTGAACTTGTATGTTTAATTTGTGCTCTTGTATACACAGTGCTTATTAGTACACGGACCCTGTCTGTGGAATTTTGTGTATATTTGGTCATACACTCAGTTATACTGTGGATTTTCCCTCTTGTGAATTTGCCTCTGAGCATTTATGCCTGTGTGGTATATATTGTGGAATATATGCGTCCGTTTGGACTTGACACCGTAAGTACCTTAGTATTTGTATAGATACTGCTATCCTTTCTTGTTAAACTTAAGTACTTTAGTATTTGTATAAGTCTTATTACCTGTTCTTGTTAAGCTAATAAATTGTTGTAAAATAAAATCTGCTGGTTTTGGTTACTTTTTTGTGCGGCTAAACTACTGTGTATTTCGAACAAGCCATCTCTTTATAATACAGGCAGTTTGGGTCGTAACAAATTGGGTGCTTGTCCGGGAAGTGAATTTGAATTGGAACTGAAAGGATTTTGTGTAAGTTGTGTCATTTTTCTAGTCTTTGACTTTGTAGTAAATTTTGCCAGCAGATTTTATTCATCATGTCGGATTTTAAGCCCGACGAGTTTATGGAAGTGCCAGATCAGGATATTTTTGATGTGTCAAATAAGAATGATTTGTATGCTTTAAGCAAGTACCTGAATCTTAATATCAAAAGATCCTTACGTAAGAAAGATATGCAGTTTAGTATTGCTAAGTGTTTGGTAGAATTACAGGAGTTTGATGAAAGTGCATTAGATGCGTACAGGCCTGAGGGCGATGATTCCACTGTAATAAGACTGAAAGAGTTAGAACTGAAGGAAAGGGAAAAAAAATGAAAGATTGTTTAAAGAAAAAGAAGATGAAAGATTGTTTAAAGAGAAAGAAAAGGAAAATGAAAGATTGTGTAAAGAAAATGAAAATGAAAAAGGAAGATTGTTTAAGGAAAGTGAAAATGAAAAAGAAAGATTGTTTAAGGAAAGTGAAAATGAAAGGTTGTTTAGAGAAAGGGAAAATGAAAGAGTGTTCGAATTGGAGAAATTGAGACTTCAGAGCGAAATTGAAGCAAGGAAACTAGAAGGAGATAGGTCTGGCTTAAGTTTTTCTTATATGCCTCCAAAATTTGACGTCGCTAGAAACATAAGATTGGTGCCACAATTTCGTGAAACTGATGTAGATAAATATTTTCTACAGTTTGAGAAGATTACTCAGAATTTAGAGTGGCCTAAAAAGTTTTGGACTACCCTTTTACAGAGGGTGTTAACTGGCAAAGCTATGGATATATACACAGAGTTATCAACAGAACAGGCTGTAGATTATGATTTTGTGAAAGATGTTATCTTAAAAAGATATGAGCTTGTGCCAGAGGCCTATCGGCAGAAGTTTAGAAATTTTGAGAAAAGAGATCAGACTTACATTGAATTTGCTAGGCAGAAGGAACAATTGTTTGAGCGGTGGTGTTATGCTGAAAGCGTAGATAATGATTATGAAAAGTTGAAACAGATCATTCTGATTGAAGACTTTAAAAGGTGTATTAATGATGATGTCAGAACTTTCATTGAGGACAAAGAGGCTGATACTTCAGAAGCAGCAGCCACTATGGCCGATACTTACACTGTTACACATAAGGTCTCATTTCAGAAAAAACCGTCTACATTTAGTAAGCCTCAACCCTTTTCCAGCGGTTTATTTAATTCAAATTCAGGCCCACAGAAACAGAATCAAAATTTTGACAAATCAGGTGATCAAAGAAGACCTGTTAATTCGAACACTACTCAACGAAGGTCTGACCATACATTTACTGATAGACATTTTAGCAGGGTTACATGTAATTTTTGTAGGAAGCCAGGCCATGGCATATCAAATTGTTATACTTTAAAGAGAAGGCAAGAACAGGAGGGTGGCTCCAAGCCTACTGGTTTGTGTGTTACTGTTAAAAAGTCTGATATAGTGAACAATGTTGATGCATTTGATTATGTTAAGACTCCACCAGTAGATTGTACACAGAATTCACAGGATAATGTTATGAAGGTTTTTGAGCCATTTATTTGTGACGGTAAAGTCTCACTTAAAAGTGACATGTCTTGTGATACAAAGATCAGGGTATTAAGAGATACTGGAGCTTCTCAGTCTTTATTGTTACAAGATGTTTAGCCATTTTCTGATGAGTCATATTCTGGATCAAATGTATTAATTAGAGGTGTGAGCTCTGCTGAATTTGAATCTGTGCCGCTTCACAAAGCTTACTAGTCATCAGATATTATTTCGGGTCCTTTTACTGTCGGCATTAGGCCTACTTTGCCTTTTAAAGGAATTCATCTACTACTTGGCAATGATCTTGCTGGTGACAAAGTAATGGTTAATCCTATTGTGACTGATAAACCTTGTTTAAATCAAACTGTTGATCCTGTTGAGAAAGAAATTCCAGATTTGTATCCCTCTTGTGCTGTAACGAGGTCTATGTCAAACAAACTTTCTGATAACGGAAAAAACACACTAACGGACTTACAAGATACATTTCATACACAAATGTTTACTCAAGGCGACTGCATTGATAATGATGAATTAGACCATTGTACACCTAGTGACATATCACATGTTTCTAAACATCAGCTTGTAACTGAACAGCATAAAGACCCAGACATTTCATGTTTGTTTGACAGAGCTCTCGATGATTGTGTTATTTCATCTGAACCTGTGTGTTATTATGTCAAGTCTGATATACTTATGCGTAAATGGAGACCACCTGATGTATCTGTTGATGATGACTGGGCTGTTAAACATCAGATTGTTGTACCTAAGGCATACCGAACTGAAATTTTACGTATGGCACATGAAATGCCATTAGCTGGTCACTTGGGTGTTAACAAGACCTACTACAGGATACTGAACCGCTTCTTTTGGCCAGGATTAAAGGGAGATGTAACCCAGTTTTGTAAATCATGTCATACATGCCAGGTAGTGGGTAAGTCTAATCAGACTATTCCTAAGGCACCATTAGAGCCTGTACCAGCTTTTCAAGAGCCATTCAGCAAAATATTGATTGATTGTGTAGGCCCTCTACCTAAGACGAAGTCTGGAAATCGGTATGTGTTAACTATTATGTGTACAGCATCCAGATTTCCCGAAGCTGTTCCTTTAAGGAATATAAACACCAAGTCTGTTGTAAAACCTTTAACAAAGATTTTTACTCTGTTTGGTTTACCCAAATCCATACAGTCTGATCAAGGTTCAAACTTTATGTCTGGTATTTTTCAGCAAGTTATTTACCAGTTAGGCATTAAACAATACAAGTCGTCTCCCTACCACCCAGAAAGTCAAGGTGCAATTGAAAGATTTCACCAAACATTAAAGAACATGATTAAGACTTATTGTTATGATACAGAGAAAGACTGGGATGAAGGTATTCCATTTCTTATGTTTGCTGTTCGAGAGTCAGTACAAGAATCATTGGGTTTCAGTCCATTTGATTTGGTATTTGGACACACTGTTAGAGGACCTTTGTTAATTTACAAGAAACAGTTTTTCAGTGATGACACAAGTAATGTAAATATTTTGGATTATGTATCTAATTTTCGTGCTAAGCTTGTCAGAGCATGTGAATTGGCTAAAGCCAATCTTGAATGTACTCAGAAGAATATAAAACCTAGATATGATGAGAAATTTGTTGTTCGGTCATTTCAACCTGGTCAGAAAGTTTTAGTATTGTTACCTGTACCTGGTAAATGCTTTGATGTCAGATATTTTGGTCCATATGTTGTTGACAAAAAGCTGAGTGAGCTTAACTATGTTGTTAAAACACCTGATCGGCGCAAATCAAGTCAGTTATGTCATATTAACATGCTGAAACCCTATGTAAACAGAAGTGACACTGACAACACTGCTGTACATTCTGTTAATGTTGTTGCTGCTGAAATTGACCAGAGTTGCTGTAATACAGATGATATTGGCGAACAGTTGGTTGATTCTAAACTCAATTCTTCAAAGCTTCAGAATTCAGATGTCTTAAAACAACTTGATTCTAAACTGCAACATCTGGAACCCATTCAGCAACAGCAACTGTCTGAACTTGTTTTTGAGTTTTCACATTTGTTTCCGGATGTACCATCAAGAACTGATGTCATCTTTCACGATGTTGATGTTGGTGATGCCTCACCTATTAAACAACATCCTTACAGGTTAAACCCAGTGAAGGCTAAGTACCTCTCTAATGAGATTAAGTACCTGTTAGACAATGACTTTATCGAGCCTAGTCACATTAACTGGAGTTCACCATATATTTTGGTACCCAAGCCTGATGGTACATATAGAATGTGTACGGATTACAGGAAAGTCAACGCTGTCACTAAATCAGACAATTATCCAATACCTCGTATTGATGACTGTATAGACGCTGTTGGTCAGGCGAAACATGTATCAAAGTTCGATCTGTTAAAAGGGTCTTGGCAGGTTCCTCTTACTCCTAGGGCTCGTGAAGTTTCAGTGTTTGCTACGGCCGATGGACTTTTTCAGTACAAGGTAATGCCATTTGGAATGAAGAATAGCCCAGCTACGTATCAACGCCTGATGAATGAGGTTACTTCCAGTTTGGACGGGTGTCGTGTCTACATAGATGACGTCATTATCTTCTCCGACACTTGGGAACAGCACATTTCCAGAATACGCCAGTTGTTTAAGAGACTTAGTCAGGCTAAACTTACCGTCAATCTTGTAAAAAGTGAATTTTGTTGTGCCACTGTCACATATTTGGGTCATGTTGTCGGCCAAGGTCAAGTTAAGCCTACTGACTCCAAAGTCAGTGCTATTTCTACACTTCCTGTACCCTGTAACAAGAGGCAGCTTAAGCGCTTTTTGGGTATGGCTGGATATTACAGGAAATTCTGTCCAAATTTTTCCACTATTAGTGAGCCATTGATTCATCTGTTGAAAAAGTCCAGCAAGTTTACTTGGTCACACGAGTGCCAGACTGCTTTTGATGAAATAAAAGCCATACTTAAAAGTTCGCCTGTGTTGTCAGCACCTAATTTTGAGAAAAAGTTAGCAGTTGATGCAAGTGATGTTGCTATAGGTGCAGTTTTGCTTCAGGAGGACAATCTTGGTGTTGATCATCCAGTTTGTTTCTTTTCTCGTAAACTTAACAAGTTTCAGAGAAATTATCCAACAGTTGAAAAAGAATGTTTGTCTGTTATTTTAGCTCTGCAACATTTTGAAGTTTATGTAACAGCTTCAAGACAACCTGTGATTGTAAATACTGATCACAATCCACTTGTGTTTCTACAGAAAGTTAAGGGAAAGAATCAGAGATTGTTACGGTGGAGTTTATTGTTGCTGGAATACAATCTTGAAATCAAACATATAAAGGGAAAAGATAATGTTATTGCAGATTGCTTGTCTCGTGTATAAGTTGTGCATAAATGTTTAATTACATGTGGTTTTACAATGTTGTATATATTATTGTTTAACATATATTGTTTAACATATACTGTAAGTAAAAAAAAAGTTAGGAAAACTTTTTTTTTCTTGATGGGTGGGTGTGTTATGTGCACGACTGCCGTCAGTTTCTAAATATAACTTACCACTGTTTACATATGCTAAGTTCAGGGAGTGCTGTCTGCCTCTACCTTAGAATGTTCCAGAATGCGCTCAGTTCGGTGCCGGTTTTGTTTACATCAAGTGTTCAGGAATTTTCTTATTCTAGACAATTCCACCAGGCTATATAAGACCTATGAAAGCAGGTCAAACGGAGAGAACAGAGAACGGAGAAAGGAGAATCATTGAGAGCTTGGATGCTTTTGCTGTGTATTATTTTAGTAGGCCTTTTGTGCTGAATTTTGGTGTCTTTATAGCCTCTGGCCTTGTTATATCCTATCTCCACCGAGCACTTGTTCAGTCTGAACTTGTATGTTTAATTTGTGCTCTTGTATACACAGTGCTTATTAGTACACGGACTCTGTTTGTGGAATTGTGTGTATATTTGGTCATACACTCAGTTATACTGTGGATTTTCCCTCTTGTGAATTTGCCTCTGAGCATTTATGCCTGTGTGGTATATATTGTGGAATATATGCGTCCGTTTGGACTTGACACCGTAAGTACCTTAGTATTTGTATAGATACTGCTATCCTTTCTTGTTAAACTTAAGTACTTTAGTATTTGTATAAGTCTTATTACCTGTTCTTGTTAAGCTAATAAATTGTTGTAAAATAAAATCTGCTGGTTTTGGTTACTTTTTTTGTGCGGCTAAACTCCCGTGTATTTCGAACAAGCCATCTCTTTATAATACAGGCAGTTTGGGTCGTAACATAGACCAGTGATATCTAAAATATTGCAATTACCATCACTGCATTGTTTTACATAATACTGCCTAAACCATGATGCAATGGGGGCGTGTAAGATGCTAGTATTTATGCATTTACATGAACAGTTAGAATAAACCCTGACTGAAGTAAAACAGGCAGTATTTCACCACTTAGATTTGACCACTGTCGTCACTGCTGTGGTTTTACTCTCTATACTGTAGGTGTTTAATTACATCTAAATCAGCCCTTTGAATATACCCACAACAGAAAGTACTGATGGCAATGTACTCCTGGAGACCTACCATTTTGTATGAGCCCGTTTACACTCCATGTGGGACTACTTCACCTAGATACAAGAGGGCCTTGTATACAGAAAGATGATGGACGGTAAACCAAGATATCTCCCGCAGTCTACGTTGTGTGTGCTGGTATACCAGATCTCGTGTTTAAACTGTCAGGGGAGGAAAAATCTACAGCACCTTACCGACATTTGAATACGATTAGTATACACATGAGGAATTTAAAAGACGAAAGTCCACGCTTTTTTTACCAATAGCCTTCCTCCCCCTCCCCCAAAACTTCTGTACTCATTACCGCAGTTACGTATAACTGCATAGATGTTTGCAGGTTACATTGCTAACATGTGTATTTTACCGCAATGATTTATGTACTTCCTAGGAAGGCCAATCACTCAATGGGGAAAAACAACACGCATATGCATGGAACAGCAAATGACCGTTATTTACCCTTACGCGCTCAAAACATGCCAAATGATCTCTTATGTTGTAGTTTAGAGCGTCATTCACAAGCTAGCACGAAGTATGTGTTTCCAAGCACACACGGTTTTTCCCATTAAGTATCACAGTAAAGTCTCTCTTGAGATCAACACGATTACGTACCGGTACTTCTAAAATGACCATTAGCAAAGTTGACAGATGCCGTGTCCTGCAATCGTATAATTAGTTGAATATAAATGTGCATACATTATATGTACCATGCATATCAGGTTCAAGTATGTTTGCTTGCTCTGAATGAGGGAGAAAGGATTTTTCATCTTAAAACGGAATTTCCCCATTGCAGCCATACTCCCAGAATTATGGACTATACATCTGTCAACTGCTGATACTGACAAATGTTTTCCACAGCTTAATCGCTGCAGCTCCTTCTGCTGGACACGAGTTTCTCACTCAATCTTCATTCTCTTCACTAATCCAAGGCCATATTCACGAGGCTATATATCTGTGGAATGTATGGCATACAGATGGAATGTAACGTGTCTCATGGAAGAGGGATGTGTCAGCGTTTTTGACATTTGGTAACGGTTCCAGTGTCATAATCATTGATGAGCAAATTCTGGAGGTTCTAAGAAAATTGACATTTCGGTGTAGATTTAATTTAATATCGACAGTGACGTTTTGGAATATTTCATGGATTGCTTTATCTCCTAGTAATGTTGGCCGCTACAAACGGATGACGTTTCGAAGTATTTGATCCATTGGTTCATATCTCTGTAATGTTGGAAGTAACGGTCAAAACAATCTCTATAATGGTGGTTTGAGGCATGTTTTTAAATATGACTGGCCAATACAACCAACAAGTGGACAGTAATAAAATTGTGTAAAATGGTATATGTCGATTTTACTGATAAGGTCCAACATCAAACATCTATGCCAACGTAAAAGTTAGTCAAACCAGTTTATCTGGGTTGTTTTTCACATTTATGAGGCAAGCGTTATATTACATGGCTCATCTCCATAAAACAAATGGAAACTAATAGAAATGCATATTTTAATAAATTACATTTATTAACCCAAAAGTGAATCAGTGCGTGGATACAGACATTCGTATAACAGCCGTCAACCAAATCGGACGTTCTGAGTAGATATGACAAGGCCATTTCCCACAATGACGTCTGACACAAACAACCAAAGGTCTTAAAGGAATATTAAGTTCGAAATTAGGACAAAGTTATGTAAAGAAGACCAGTCAGTAGTTTTCAATGATGTTAGAAAGACGGTGGGAATTTATCAAGCGATATCAGAAATCAAATCGTGTACGATGAGAGATAGAAATGATATGGACATAGCATTGTATATCTGACACAACATCATCACACTCAATATCATTTTTAACACCAATGCGGTCGCTGTGAGTTCAAGTCCAGCTCATCCTGGCTTCCTCTCCGGCCGTAGGTGGGAAGGTCTGACAGCAACCTGCGGATGGTCGTGGGTTTCCCCCGGGCTGTGCCTGGTTTCCACCCACCATAATGCTGGCTGCCGTCATATAAGTGAAATATTCTTGAGTACGGCGTAAAACACTAATGAAATAAATAAATAAATCATTTTTAATACAATACAAAGGAAACTTTTTGAGATGTGCACCGAGCATTGTGCCTATGACGTTAATTTCGTTTTGCCATTGTTGTGTTTTGTCCAGTCACTTGTCTCTATCTTTGTAAGGTACAAACTATTCTCAGCTTATCAGATTAAAGGTTTTAATTTCACGATAATGGATTTCTACTTGATATAACTTTGTACACAATTTTGGAAAACTTTTGGGGTTTTATAAATTTGCAATTTTGCACAGTTGGTTAGAATCGATGTTTCTAATAATATCTTCGTCTTCATATAACTGAAAAATTGTTGTCCACGACGTTAAACCCCAAGTACTCACTCACTCACTCACTCTAATATTATCAAACTGTCATCACAATTTGACACAGCATTCGTAAATGATGGGATTAGCGTTCATTGGAAACGCAGCAGTTTGCGTGTTCCATGATGCAGGAATCAAAAACAGACATTTGTGTACTAGTCCTCATCCAAAATGAACGACACTAGTCAGTAATCACAAGACCATTTAGGCAAACAACGTTCAATACAAATACTCGATCCCGATAACAAAACCAGCATACATCTATATGTATTACCCTTTTTGTCACAATCCAATATGCTATCAATAAATCTGAGATTTACTCCACATCTACGGACAACTGTAGCAAAGTGACAATGATTTTGTGTAAACATTGATCCACCTGATGAAGGGCCAAACACATAACAGGACTGGTGGCAGAGCTGACTGTGGGGAATAGACGGCCAGATTAATTTTGATGTATGGAACAAATTTATGACTACCCCTTTAATGGGATGGTACAATCGTCTTTTCAACTGAATACCCACCTCCTCTTTATGTCGAAATCGCCTCGGACGGGGTTTGGACAACTAACTTAATGGTTAGACGGGCGAGAAAATGCGTCGCAACAATAGACACGTCTCAGACAAATATCGCCAGTATTGTACAGTCATCAAAGAGAGTAGGGCCGTGCCATGTCATGCCCTTCATTTCATTAGGTTGGATCAAGTTTGTCTGGCAAACGATGGGTCTGATAATTAGAATAGATAGAGGGGGCCAGCAAACAGCTTATCTATTGGACATGCAATTCCCGAATGCCACATCGTAAATGCACCTTTCTGTTCCCAAGAATATAAAACGTTCCGTTGCTTCATCACTATAATGCATAGCGAGGTTGGGTTTTAGTAGGGGTGTGATGCTTAGTATTCCTCTGAGACATACCCGATTAGTGCAGTTACACGTAGACCGATAGTATTTCAGCCTAATCCGTCTGCTTTACAATCGATAAATTCCCGAAAATGTCAAAAGTAGCTCATTTTGACCGGTGTCTTTCTTGTAACAAAGATCAGCTCAAACAGTTAAAGATCTGTGTTGTAATACAGACACCTTTTCCGAATTCTCTAAAATGTGTAGTATATTTGTTTATGTATACATATACATATGAAAATTTGTTTACAGAATCTATTATCCAAGTTTAATATTGATGGCCTCCTTGGCCTGGTGGTTAGCGTGCTAGTGCAATACAATAGCCCAAGACCAATGCACCCCATGTTGGCTGCCACTCCCGTCGTAAGTGGAAAAGTGTGGCAGGATCGTTCGCATGGTCAAAGGCCTCACCCGTTTTCTTCCCACCATAATACTGACCACTGTCATTTAAGTGAAATATTGGTGAGTACGCCGTGAAACACCAATCAAATAATTGAAACATATAAATAAGTTCAAGCTCAATAATTAGGATTGGATTTCAATCCTTCATATCTTATGAGACGAAACGTCCTACTATCAGTCAAACAGTGCGTGTCAACATGATATATTAGTTTGTGCTTTTTCAATGCCGCAACGTTCATCAAATGTTAAATCATTCATACTTTCTGTCATTACTAAGCGATTTGCTCTGACGTAGTCTACAATTGGCATTTGTCAGATCTCACAAAAGCACGCCTATGTCAAAGGTCACACCCACGAGAAATCCATCTTAGTCATCTACATATATGCATTATTTAGGCTTGCCTAGCTTTCAACCTAGTGTTTAATTTGTAGCATGGTTGGATGATAAATTACTACGTAACATACCAAGAATAACTCCACTAACACTTCTCCATCCGCAACATCAAAGGAAACATCACTAGTAAACGAAACGGGCCTAGTGCCAGTTTTCTAAGAATTGCTTCATGCATTTTTTTTTCAATTAATGGACGCCGGTACTGTTATCAAATGTAAATGACTTGGTTACATCCTGTCCCAAACAGACAAGAACTATTTTTCTTTCCATACTTTAGATATATCGGTGCGGATTTGTCCCGTACGTTCAGTTGGGATGATGAAGATTGGCAGAGTACGCTGACTTTTTCCCCGACCAGACGGACGGCGATTAAGCCATGCGAGATATTTGTCAGAGTTAGCAGACAAGAGATATATGGTGGAGAATTAGCTGTTCTGTGTTTTCTCTGGAGAAATATTTGCCCGTTTGAATGATGATGATGACAAAAGTAATTCCGCCTAGAAAATTACGTAAAAAACGGAAACTACTCAGGTCGCGTTTTACAAAGCTGTCACAAAGGTGTGGCAGACTCATTTACTATACCTTGACGTATGTCTTGTACTAGGGCCTGTTCAATAGTTTATATCTATTACTTATACGTGGTGCTGAAATATACAGTTAAAGCACAACTTAGTTACATGTCCTTTTATTTGATAATTTTTACAGACTAAAATCTGAACTGGTAAATGTGTAGAATATCAAGTATTCTTAAAAATAAGAACAATTTATGTGATTTATGTGAAATTTGAACAATCCGTGTAACAACACCATGTTATTACATCCACGTCATAAGCTTCTCTGAGTAGTTTTCAGCCTATAATTTTGCACGAGACACGTGCAACTATACTTTTCCCGCCCTTGACAAGCGCGGGATTCACGTGCAGCCTATCACTATATTTGCCGCCTTTTGAACAGTCAATCAATCTCATCTAGCAAACGGGTAAGTAGATGCCCATTCTTTCAGGTGGTCAGTTGCTCAAACAAATTCTGACGGGACAACCACGTATAGGCCTGCAGTTCTAAACCTGCACAAGTTCAATTCCCCACCTCCATTCCCCATTCTCCAACGATAAGACTACCCACGGATATTAATTTAAAAAGCCAGGTACCAGGTATTCTGACACTGAGTGAAGCATATCATCAAACTTTTCCCTTTATTACCTTTCCAATGGTGAAAATAAATCGGTCCACGGCACACTTGTGATAATCAGTTATCTACGTACTCCGCAGACCATAGTCGTTCCTCCGATGAGGAACCAGTGTTCCAACCACACAACACTCTCTTACGTGCATATTGTGCTCCGCATCCCTATATATGCATAACGCATATGATCCGCAGAGCACACCGTCCAGTAGATCATATCAATATGTGCATTTTTATATAGATGTTCATAAATGTATGCGCTTATTATTACTGTTAATTAATTTGACTTCTTAGCTTGTCCCCGGATTTTATTTGCCTTCTTAGCTTGTCCCCGAATTTTATTTGCCTTCTTAGCTTGTCCCCGGATTTGATTTGCCTTCTTAGCTTGTCCCCGCAATTCATTTGCCTTCTTTAAGTTTTTGTTCTGATTGTGTTTGGACTGTTTAAATACTCTCTTATTTCTTTCATTCATTCGTTGTTTCGTAAAACGTTGTTGAAAACTGATCTAGCGATTATTGACCTGGAACGTAGAGTTTAGTTGGCTGCGGATTAACGAATATTTGCCTCCCCCTTCTAGTATGCTGCTGACCGCTGTACAATAAGTAAAATACTCTCAAAGGATTAGTGTTCAAATTTAGCTACTGCTCCTAATTATAAAGATTATAACTTGTTTAAACAGCATGTTACCGGGACGGCTTCTGAGAAACGTATTAATCATTTTACATCCACCAAAAACAAAAGATTTACTGCCAATCTCCAGCCGACCGCCTTGTACGGCTCAGCGGGTGACGTCATAGATGGCCAACCCGTCTCGCTGGCCTAAATAACAGGGGAATTCACCTCAAAACGATATCATTTTTGAGATGGATTCTAGCTACACAGAAGCAAATATACTGCCGTATGAATTTAAGCCCAGACTGGACGATGTTGAAGTTTCCATTTATGACACCGACATCTCTGGCCAGGCTTCTGATTCCGAGTTGTCAGGCGTTGAATATAATTTCATGTGTTTATCTTAAGATTTAGTATTTATTTATTATGCTCTCCCTCTGTCCGCTTTACAATAAATATCATTCTCTTCCCCAAGTTATTCTAAATTCATGCCTACATACGATGACCACTATTGGTATAGGTTATTATCGGAAGTCCAAGTCACCTGTGCCTATAAGGGCATATAGTCGCGTGCATACATGTACGATGTGGACGTCGGTGTCAGCGTAAATTTACTATCGGTTTTCAATTCTGTTAATAGTATTTTATATCTACTGTGTGTATGTGCTGTTGTGGAAATTCAGCTATATCGTCTCATGGCTTTCAGCTGTAAAATGGTGAAAGCAGGAACGGCTGGTTTTGGTGGGTGCAAAATCCTTTTGTCTTGTGCTCTAAATCCACGCCTTTCTGAGGGAGGAATTATCTAGTGATTATTCATATTATTCAGGTAAATAATAACCTAAAGTAAAATTCAGGTCATATTATTCAGGTAAATTTACCCCTTGGCAATATTTGTTTACACTCAACTTAATATATACATGGGTAGCTAATTTTTAATAAATACTAAATCTGGACACTAATCCTCTAAGTACGGCGTAAACCTGCAATCAATTAAAAATGAATAAGACTATAGGTTTGCATTTACGGTGCCATTTTTAGCCACCGTAGAAATACCACTTACCGTCTTGTGGTAGAATTAATTTGCCTTGTTCAATTCGGTTTGGTTAGTGTCGATGAGGCCATATCTCATTATTCAGACGAAGCAAACGAGACTTTGAGTCACGTGGTGATGACAGCAGTTGTCAGCGAGCTTTGTTATAGGTGTGCTCCGGGTACAGATCGCCTATTAAGAACGGCCGTGAAAAGATGTCTACCTCGGATGTCACATGCGTGAAGAGACGAACGTCAATTTCCTAACTGGATAAAGCGGTGATCAGTAAGTCATTTTTGGACTATATGGTCAGTACACCAGGCGAATATACCAGCTCACTGTTAACTGATCTCATATGTGGCTGTACCCGGTTCCATTTGTGACTGTATTACATAAGCATTACCGACTGAACGACATACATGAAAAGTACAGGGAAGTTAGAAAGATAAAACACGACAGACTGTGAATTATATCTCTGTCTGTATCAGAGTTTGGGTGTTCGCTTTCGATGTAGACGGTGCTTACGAAAATTAAAGAAATTAAAGGCAAGGCACTAAACAGACCTACGTAGATGTATGATGTTATCGCTTTTCATCAATAAATTTCACATTTTTATTTCAAGTCCCTATTTAGTTATTTTCATTTGATTCACTACAAATTAAAATCACTATATCTGAATTATATACGTTCCTGAGTTCATTTTACACACCAGCATACACCATAACACCAATATATTCATGTAATTTTCTAAAATCTTCAGAGAACCAAGAATCAGTGAAATTTTGTGACAATGATAACATAATGATAATATATATGGTATACAGATTTATTGGAGTCAGGCTGGAAGCATTGGCATTGGGACCTTTACCATTGGGTAACATTTGTACAACAGCCCGACCATCCATCGTCTGGATCGCTTACAGGCCAATCGGTAGTCCGATTTCCGTTTGTCTTTGCGGTTAAACGACCAGTGTTTAAAAAGAAAATGATACAGCCCACCACTGATCTCCCCGCTGCTAATTAACTCGTCTTGTGTAGATAAAGTGCTCTGGAATAGAGTAAATGGGTGAAGACTGACGATGAAAAGACAGTAAAGATGTCTTTACTTTTCCTGTCTTCCATTTAGGTGACGTTTTGGTGAGTGGCAACTTTGAGACAGAGTGCTCATTGGTCGTAGACAAGTCAGTGTTTACCTCTTCCGGTCTAGACAGAGGTCCGCGGCCAAGCGTGTCAAGATAAATCCGTCAAATACACAGTTAATTCAGCGCAGTCTCTCGCCGCGCCGATACAAAGGAACAGGGTGGAACAAATGATCTTTGTGGGACGAAGTTTCCCGGATGTACAATCGAAAATGGAGAGACGACAGGAAAACAGTCTAAAATGATAAATTTCAACGTAGCGATAACACCAGTTGACATTTATCAGACCAAATGAAACTTTCTAAATCATAGAACTGGATTAACCAAAGAGAGTACGACGTTCCACAGAGTGGATCTAAGTTTACCATTTCTCCGAATCGCTTCAAAATGTACTTCGATATTGGACAAAATGGGTCTACTCTAAGCAATTACTAACGAAGAGACTGCAACTATTAATGCTTTGTTTTGTTTTTGTACAACCCAGAGTGTTTGGGGATCAACTTGACTGACTTTAAATGAATGATACAATTTCAGGCCAAGAGTTGAGGCAGTAATTTGGGAAATGCAGCTCGGATTCATATCAGGTTGTTTGAGGTTTTAAGATGGTTGTTCCATCAACTTATAAACCAGAAGCGTGATATGCAAATGAAATGTCACTAAATACGGCGGTTAGAGACCAAAAAATGAATTAAACTAAGAAAGCCACTGAAGGGCTCCAAAATACTGGTAAAATGTGAAGTCCATGGTTACACGAAACTGTAGAGTTAAAACTTTGGATGATGCAAATGTGAAGATTCAGTGTTACAGATTAAGTGAATGTAAATGTATAACACTATACCATGATCTAGTATGGACGATGCACTAGATTTCCTTATGAATATACTACAAGACCATACAGAAATAAAGTAAATAAACTGACGGCCAAAAGAAGCTTTACACAGAGATCAAATCAATTTATTTTGCTAAAGCAAAAACAGGATGACTGAAGTTTAATATATTGAAAAGACCAATGACTTTAGATATTGAAACTCTTGAGTAAGAACGGACAAAGCAGCGCTCAAACAACAGAGCAGGGGTAGAAAAATAGACATTCCATCTTGGTTAACAATGGGCAGAGTATACAAAAAGTTGATTATTTTTAAAATCAGTCAATATCAAAACCAATCAATATTGCGTGTGGCCACCCTTTGCTTCAATGCATGCAAAAACTCTCCGACGCATAAAGTCAGTCGTCTGATGAGATGGCATGGGATTCGTTGCCATTCATCTTGAACGCCAGGTCTTGTCGGTTGGCTGCAAGGTGTAGCCGTTGTGTTTACTCGACGACCCATCATATCCAAAAGATGTTCTATGGGGGACATATCTGGGGAACGTACAGGCCACGGCAAGACGTTGACGTCGTTGGCGTCCAGAAAGTTCTGCACAACTCGAGCTGTATTGGGTCTGACGTTGTCATGCTGGTACAGGACACCACTGTTAGGTTCCCGTAGATGTTGACCAGTGGTGTCCGTTCCTCTCCACAAATCCCACCCCAAACCATCACGCTGCCGCCACCAAACGGTACCACCTCCTGGACGCATGATGCAGCCGTTCGTTCGTCTCTTCGGCGGTAAATTCGCTGTCTGCCATCGGCTCGGAACAGGCACAAGCGGCTTTCATCTGTAAAAACAACACGCTGCCGATCACGTCGCTGCCAATGGCGTACAATTCAAGACCATCGCAACCTCTGGCGACGATGTTCGCCTGTCAACAAATGCCCTCTGGTCGATAAGCCCTAATTCTGTGAGCCATGAGTCTCCTGGACGCGGTCTGCCGACTGACCCGGTGACCTAAGGCATTGATTGACGTTGATGTCACTGTCAGGAAGCGGCTCCTCAGGTGTAAGGTGCGCAGATACCCTGTGTATAGTTACCGTAGGCCTGCCTGTTCTTAGCCTGTCCGATGTCTGCCCTGTCTGCCTGTAGCGTTACACCAAGTTTGACACAGTTACACGAAAGCAGCCCTAGGTCCTTGCAATGGGGCAAAGGTGTCTCCCATGGATACCATACTAAGGGCCCTCTCGCGTTGTTCTGGAGTCATTCGAGGCATTACTTTGGTGGTTTTTAGGTCAGTGTGCAAGTTCAGCACACTGTGTGTAACGTTTTTATACACTTATTACATGTGCAGTTGCAGCCATCCATGGGTCACGTGCTTTTTCAGCGTTCTTCGTTGTTTCAATACAAATTCGTGCCGGCGTATATGACGCTTGTCGCACATGGGAATATGCTTCCTACAATGTTGTACTACAATAATTTGGTATTATTTTGCTGAAAAGGGTGGTTAAATTTAACTGACGTAGAGTCGTAAAGTTTCTTTTAGCCGTCATTTATTTTCCATTATATTGATGTGTGATTTTGTAAAATTTGTTTCAATATAATAAGTTATTTTTTACTTACACTGCGACGGTTAGGCTTATGGGTGAAGGGAATAGGAATGTCTTGTGTAATCGACAGTCCCTCCTCAGATACTGGACAACACTACTGGGTGCTCGGTTCGAGCACACGTCCTCAAGCGGGCTAGAGCTATAACCGTTTGGGGCATCGTGGGTCCTGTCGATGTCTTAAGGGGAATGTGCACATGGATTGTAGAGACAACCCATATCACCGGAATGGTTCTCGATATCTGGGGTGTACCTAATGCTATTATAACGAGCACACGTGTTGTCATCTCTGACACTCTGTTAAGCGTATTTGCCAAAAAACATTATTGAGATTTTTGAGTGCGAACCAGGACTGAAACGGTGTAATAGCGCCCACAATTTTACTGCCAACGTCTAGTCTGGATTTTAAGGCGATCAAGCAAGGAAGACCTTTGAAACTCTTTGAATCCGTATGGAGATATCAACCAAATAATATTGGGACAAGCACCTCTAGCAAGTAAGCAGTTTACCAGCCTTCTCTGGCTATTGGATCTTTCGTTTGCGAATGCTATTTGCAGGACACTGTTATTACGTTACCATAATATCAAGAAACCGTAATGTTGGCCGCCGTCGTATAAGTGAAATATACTTGAATGCTCACATCAATCAACTGATTAATAAATAAATGATTGTCAACAAGAACATTAAGATAAACAACACATCGGCCTACAATTTAGGAGATACGTTCAGGTTATGGAAAGGAAATAATATGGAAGCGAAGTTCGCTCCAAATAAGCAAAAATTCTCGTTGTCATATGAGCATGATTCACGTACTTTATCTTATTAACACATATTAGAGAGCCACATGTATGTGGAGTATAGCGGTGCTCGTATTTTAATTGTTATTACATTGTGCAGGGACTCAAAATAATTGAGGGTTTTGTGCAATTTAAGAGAAATTCAGTTTTAGTTATATAATTACTGTGTTTAATTTTAAAAGTAGAAAACGTTTATTCCACAGCAGACAAGAACGTCTGCTAGTTAGTTGTCATGGTTACGTTGATCATTAACAACATGAATCTCGAAATATTTTTCAATTTTGCAAACAGTCATATGCCTACGATATACTTCCAACAGATAATACACGTTACAGGTCATCCCTACCAAATTTTCAGTTGCTGCCTGCTTGACGGTAAAGTTAGTTTGATGTGTGGCCCAAGAAGATTGTAACTGCCCTATGGGACAGACGACTGTATCGCGGGCAAACGGTGGCTGTATGGAGAATTTACAGCGATCCAAATACCAGAGTAAAACCCAGAAGCCGGTTGGGTTGTACGTGGGTCAAGTTGCTTGAATTGGTATAAAATTTCACCGCTAAAATTAAGTTAGCAGTTTCAAAGATTTTTCTCTGGACGTGTAAATCTCAGTTGACGTTAACATGAACAGAAAGTCGAAAGGAGACGGGTCTGCATGAAATGCACGTTGCATTTTCCAGCTGTCAGGTCCCATCATCAGGTGTCTGGTCACTAGATTTAAAATAGCAGCCTTCGGTATAGCAATATCTTCTGAAGTAAATCGAAAATACTTGACCAGTTTTTTACGAATACAATAAAATACTATGTAGTTTTAATACTTCTTAAGATAGTACGATGGCACCATGGCAGTTAGCAGGCTGACTAGGTGGTACGTGGTCTCCAGGCTAGTATTTGCGTACAAGTAATCATCTTGATCGACAGCTTGACTGATTTCCAGAAAGACACCGCAAAGAAGGCTAAGTGACAAGCTTTCCACTCGTCTGGGGATCGGCATACAGCAAGGACAACTGGGACGCAAGGACTTGATTCTTCAGATCAAGATGGAGTTACACTGTAAGAATATTCTGTGTATCTGTTTTATTTGTGTTATTTGTATTTCGAAATATGATATTCCCCGAAAAATGAAATTGGCAATAATACAGAGCACAGGTAATAACATATTTGAATAAATACCCCCCGATTGACTCTGACAGTCACAGTTAACATGTCACATCAGCGTCTTAATCAATTTAACCTTCAGATACACCACACGCTTTATTCAATTATTCAGTTCTCAAATTGTATCTTTTAAATTTAAGAACGCTTTCAAATGGCATCAGGCTGTTAAATTAAGTCATTTCGTCTAATATACGGCCATACATTTTAATACATGTCTTCACAATTGCCATACGACAAAGCCTAGCAAAACCCAAGGTGAAGTGTTAAGTAACTGTAGAATACCATTTTGTGTGGTGTTCCGTCTTGTGGTAGAATTAATTTACCTTGTTCGTTTCGGTTTGGTGAATGTCGATGAGAACATGTTCTATTATCCAGGCTGAGCAGACGAGACTTTGAGACACGTGGTGATGACAGATGTTGTCAACGAGCTTTGTTATGGCAGTGCTCTGGGTACATATCGCCTATTAGGAACGGCTGTGTAAAGATGTCTACCTCGGATGTCACATGCTTGAGCAGACGAACGATAGTTTTCCAAATGGATCAGGCGATGATCAATAAATCATATTTAGGTTTAACACCCTTAGGTGGGAAGTAAATCTGTGTTCAATATACCAGACATTACCAGTTCACTGTTCACTGAATTCATTAGTTTCTGTACCCGGTTCCATCTGTGATTGTTTCTACAGGAATTATTTTACTTAAAAAAGTCAGCATTACCCGCAGACAAATTGATAGAGACTGTAAACGTATATCTGTTATTGAGCAGTACTGAATGATACTTATGGCTGAACCTGGCGCCATGGGGAAGATGAAACACGTCAAACTGCAAATTACATTTCTGTCTTTATGCCTACACTTTCGGTATAAACGGTGCTCGGAAAAATTAAAGATTTTAAGCACAAGGTTCTGAACAGGCTTTTGTAGAGGTGTGATGTTATTGTTTTTTTTATTATTAAGTCAATTCTTCAGATTCATTTTAGTTGACCTCTCCAGTTCTTCTCCTTCTCACTGTATCCTAATATCATTTAATCCGAGTTGCATTCGGTCCTGAGTTAAGTTTTACACCAGCATACCCCACGACATCAAAAATTACAATTGTCACAATTGCAATGATTGCAGAAGAATTTTTGTATATGTTTATTCATGTAATGCTCAAAGATTTTCAGAGAACCAAAAATCATTGAAATCTTGTGATAGTGAGAATGGATATTCAAACTTAAAACGGCGTTTCCAGTGTGGACTTGAGACTGTATGTTTCTGGGTACAAATTTAATTGTGCCAAAGTTTAGAAGTATCTGTTTATCACAGTTGAGCGACCCAGTAATATTTCTACAACAATGTGACCACTCACAGCCTGGGTTGCTCCCATTTCAATCGGTAGATCGATTTTATCTTGTCTTTATGGTTAAACGACGAGCGATGAAGAGATGAAACGGCGACCACTGATTTGCCCACCGCTAATTAACTCGTCTTGTGTGATAAAGTGCTCTAGAATAGAGTAATTGATTAAAGATTTTCAATAAAAACATGATAAAGACAACTTTAGTTTCTCCGTCTTCTATTTAGGTCACTCTTTGGTGAATGGTAAGAGGTATCAATGGCCGAAGACGAGTCGGTGATTTCTTTTTCCGGTCTAGACCGAGGTTGGACAAGCGTGTCAAGACAAATGCTTGAAATACATGGTTAATTCAGCGCGGTCACTCACCAAGCCGATAGAAAGGAACAGGATGGAACAAATGATCTTTTGGGGACGAGGTTCCCGGATGTATTATCGCAAATGAAGAGACGACGGGAAAACAATTTAAAGCGATAAATTGCAACATAGCGATGCCGCCAGTTCGCATTTATCAGGCCAAATAAAGCTTTCTAAATCAAAGAATTTGATTAATCGAAGAGAATATCGCGTTCCATTTATTGGATCTAAGTTTACCATTTCTCAAAATCGCTGTAAAGTGTAGATCGTTACTAGACTGAATGCGTCTACTATAAGAAGTCACTAAAGCAGTGGCTACAACTGTTAATGTTTTCCTCTTCATTTTACAACAATGAGTGTTACGGGGATCCACCTGAATGACTGTCAGCATCGAATGAAGGATACATTTTCAGCCAGGAGTTGAGGTAATAACTTGGGGAATGCGGCACGAATCCCTATCCAGGTGGTTTGGTTGAGGTTTTAAGATGTGTGACAAGAAGAAGATACTTGTTCCATCAAGTTATTAACCAAAAGTGTGATATGTAAATGAAATGTCCCAAGATACTGCGTTAGACACCAAAGAAATAAATGAAAACAGGAATTTCTTTGAATGGCTCTCAAATACTACTGAAATGTTAGGTGCATTGTTAAACAAAACTGTAGAGTTAAAGCCTTGCAGGGTGTGTACTGAAGGTTATTGCATGTATAACAATAATTTATAATCAGATGTGTTGTCGCCTCTGATACTCTGTTGAGCGTATTTGCCAAAAACATTGAGTTTATTGAGTATCAACCATAACTGTAACGGTGGAGCAGCGCTCACAATTTCTTGCCAGCGTCTCGTCTGGATTTGAAAGCGAAGAAGAAAGGAAAACCTATGACACTCTTTGAATCGGAATGGATATATCAACCAAATAATCTCGGGACATGTACCTCCAGTAAGTAAGCAGTTTACCAGCCTTCTCCATTAACTTTAGCTATTGGATCTTTCGTTTGGGAATGCTGTTTGCAGGAAACTGTTGAGGCGATATCGACCATCTAGCCATGGGATAAGTGCCCTTTGTAGATAAGCAGTTTACCAGCCTTCTCTATTAATTTCAGCTATTGGATAATTCGTTTGCGAATGCGTTTTGCGGGACACTATATTTTATTACCATTACCCTGATTGTCAAAAAAACATAATGCTGGCCGCCGTCGTATAAGTGAAATATACTTGAGTACTGCGTAAAACACCAATCCCATTGTCATCTGAGGATGATTCACATATTTTTTCTATCCTATTACCACACATCAGGAAGTTACGCTGGGGATGGGGCACTAATAATTTTCTCTATAAGGAATTTTACAGGGATTTTAAATAATTGAGTGTTTTATGCAATTTTAGATAAATTCAGTTTTAGTTATATGATAACTGTGGTCAATTTTAAAAGTAGAAAACATTCATTCCACATCAGATAAGAACATCTGTTACTAAGGTGTCTTGGTTACGTTTATCACTAAGAAAATAAAACATCCAAACATTTTACAGCTTTGCAAAACCCTCATATGCCGACGATAAACCTGTAACCTTGCGACAATTACTTCCACCTGATAAAACACGTTACCGGGCATCCCTATCAAATCCAGCTATTGGATCTATCGTTGGAAAATATGATTTGCCAGACAAACTTGATCGGGTCTAATTGGTGGAAAGGTCCTATGCGTTCCATGAGATGAGGGTCGCTATACCTACCAAACGATTTTCTGTTGCTTGACATCGCAAGCCACCTTTTTGTTCCAAGTAGAAGTCTCCAAAAAGCAAACATCACAATAGCATTGAAGCAGAGATCGTTAAGTAAACTAACAGGCGACTATAGAAACTTCTATAAATTTACGCTCTGTCCACGGAAACCTGATGTGTAGCAGTGTTGTTGACCTGTTGGGCTACGTAGTGACACTATTGCTAGGATTGGTAAAAGCTTGTTTCATACGTGTGTGAAGATCATGTTTCCTAGTACCACAAGTAACTTGCTGGGTCATATCGCTGTGCCAGCGCACTAAACAACTGAGCCAGTCACAGTATGAAGATTTCTTGTTATTAGTTCTTTAAGTTGCGGAGGGTGCGTGTGTGTGCCGGGGGGTGGGGGGCAGGTTGGAGGTGACTGGAAGAGGCGGGAGGGCATGGTTGTATGGCTGATGTGACGTTCCTGCTATCATAGTTTATGCATCAATGATGTGCGTAAACAGAATGTCACATATACTGTATCATGACACAAGTGCCAGTGTCATTCTCCAGTGTCATGAAGTCATTCATAAAAATCAAACACCAACGAAATAATGACACTTGCAGTAATGTCATACGTCCGTGATATTATGGTATTTGTGTCAATGGCACACATCAATGATCCGATTACACATAGAGATTACACATGACGAATCTTGTGGCAATGTCATCATTTAATAATATCAGGACATCTATGCAGTAATTTCGTTTAACAGAAAAAAAAAACAAGGCGCAGAGATTTTCACTTCGCGCGATCCTCACTTTCTGAAACAAATCGGGCTGTCAGGCTGTCTTGCCTTCTATGTTTGCACAATCTACTCCGGTTGGATAAACGATTTAAATTCGAGAAGACAGATAAAAACATTTTTCACCTTGGTCTTGTGCTGAGAAACGTCTTTCCCATTTTGATATGAAACTGCGGAGATAGGTATAAGGCCACCTTGTCATCACATAGGCCGTTCAGTGGCACTAGCAAATGATGATATAAAATATTAGTTAAGGTCGTTTGTTTACGGATCACATCTTCTTCAAATAATCTATACCGTATAGTCTTTGTCCACATTACAACTTAATCCATCCATGCTCCTTGTTGATAGGAATTCGGAAACAGCTCACCTGAATGTGGCAAATTTCCGAATATAGTTCGATGTCCCATGTACTATTATATTCTGTGAGAATCTCGCTGACTTTCGACACAATGTGATTCCTTCTCATTAACATGGATGGCAATTTTTTCAAACAACTGACGGTGACCGAGGAGGTCTCCCTCCATCGACGCTCAGCGAAAAGAGACATACCAAGTTTTCGGTGTCAAGTGAACTGTGACCGCGGCATGCATCCAGTCTCGCGTCCTAGATGTTGCGGACTACAAGCAGAGCGGTACCTTGATGAGATACAATGAAAAATATTGTGGCTACTCCCGGCCAAAAACAACTAGTGGATGTTTCTTTGGCGAATATTATTTGCCAGACAAACTTGATCGGATCTAATTGATTTAAGGGTGTCTGACACAGCGCACGGCCTTATTTGTCCTCTCGGATGACCGTGGCTATAAATGCTGAAGACGTTTTCTATTGCTGCCTGTATGAGGATAACGTTAGCTTGACAAGTAGATCCCTGGCGGGGTACCCCAACGAGATTGTAACTCTCCGTTGGAACAGACCGCTCACAAACGGTGGCTGTATGGAAAATATATAGCGGGCCAAATGACCAAAGTAAAAGCCAGAAGCCGGTTGGGTTTTATGTGGGTTACGTTGTTTGGACTGGTATAAAATTTCAGGACCAAAATTAAGTGACCAGTTTCAAAAGAATTTTCTCTGGACGTGTAAATCTCAGTTGACGTTAACATGAAGAGAACGTCGGAAGGTGACGGAAAATGCACCTTACATTTTCTTGCTATCAGGTCCCAACATCTGGTGTCTGGGCACTGGGTGTAAAATACCAGACTTCAGGATAGCAATATCCCCTGTCGTAAAATCGAAATTGCTTTACCAGATTATTAGGTATGTAGTTTTAATAGTGCTTAAGGTTGTACGATGGTAGTAAGCAGACTGACTGTTTGGTGCATGGCTTCCAGGCTAGTATCTCCCTACAAGCAATCAGCTTGATCGACAATTGACTAATTCCCAGAAAGACATCGCACAGACGGCCAAGCAACAAGCTTTCCACTCTTCTTGGTATCGGCATACAGCAACGACAACAGGGACGCAAGGACTTGATCCCTCAGGTCAAGATGGGGTTACACTCTAAGAATATTGAAATTTTTGGAAATATGATATTTCCTGAAAATGAAATTGCTAAATGTAGCACACAGTTAATACAATATTTGCTTAAATACTTTCAGATTGATTCTGACTGCCACAGTTAACATGTCATATCATCTTCTTAAACCATTTAACCTTCAGATACACCACACGCTTTATTCAATAATACAAGTTCTTAAATTGTATCTTTTAAATTTGAGATATCTGCTTCACACATTATTATATAGCCCCCGAACTGCCACTTCACAATACTCTCTTTCCACCCACGATGAAGTTTTTAGTAACCATGGAATACCACTTAGAGTCTTGTGGTAGAATTAGTTTACCTTGCTGGTTTCTTTTTGGCGAGTGTCGACGAGGCTATCACCACAATAGCAAGAGCTACCTGTTCACAGTTGCAGTGATTCTCAGAAGAATTTGCTTATATCCCAAATTATTTAGAAAATTTTTACAAATCTTCAGAAAAACAAAGAAAAAAAAATTAAAATTGAAAATGTATGTTTCTTATACATTTATGAGAGCATGGCTGAGAGACACAGTGATATTTGTACAGCAACGCGATCCGCCACAGTCTGGATCGCTGCTATGCCAATCGGTAGTTCGATTTCTGTATGTCTTTACGATTAAACGACCAACGGTTAAGAAATGCAACCACCAACGAATCGCTAATTAACTCGCCTTGTGTAGATAAAGTGCTCTATAACAGAATAACTGGGTAAAGACTTTCATCGTAAAGATGTCTTTGGTTTCTCCTTCTTCCCTTTAGATCACACTTTGGTGAGTGGTAAATCTAAGACAGAGTGCTCATTAGCCGAGGGCGAGTCAAAGATATCTTCTTCCGGTCTAGACAGACGTCCGCGGCCAAGCGTGTCAAGATAAATCCATCAAATACACGGTTAATTCAGTGTAGTCACTCACCAAGCCGATACAAAGGAACAGGATGGAACAGATGATCTTTGTTCTATTTGAAATGAAGCGGCAACAGGAAAATAATCTAAAGTGATAAATTGCAAAGCTGCGATACTAATAGGCCAACTAGATTATTCTAAAGCACAGAATTTAATTAAACGAAGAAAATGAAGCGTTTTATTGGGTGCCTCTAATTTCGCTATTTCTCAAAGTCGCTGTGAAACGTCGGATAGTACTGAGCGAAATAAGGTTACCGTAATGCGTTACTAAAACAAGAACTGCATCTTTTAACATGTTTAATGTATGCATTTGTAATTTTTCTCATTTGACAGGCCCAAAGATGGTGATTTCTTATATCTGGAACACTCTGGTTCCTTTTAGTCATAACTTTAGCTAGATGAGTACACATGTAAATGACTATTACACCCTGGCGCTTAAATGCCACGGTCAAGTATTGTTCGAATTAGCTGTGAAAAGGATTACTGACGTTATTATCTCAGGCATTATTATGCAACATTCTCTGTATTATAGATGTTTCTTACATTGCAGCAAAATGACCGGTTTTCTACTGTACAAAGTATTGCAGCAGTTGTTTTCCAAATGGGCCTTGCTATTATCGACTTGAGACGATCTTTCTTGGTCTACGAGTAGTACACGTTTATCGGGGAGAGTGCTTAGAGCATATATAGGTACCTAACACTTCTAGTATAAATAATGTTTTGTGTGCCTAACACTTCCAGTATGAATAATGTTTTGTGTGAGCTTGTACATACATAGCACAATTGATTCCTTGTCAAGTAATTTATGAAGTTTAGCCAATCAGAGCGCATTATTTCCAACACACTAGAATGCAGTTGTTTCCGCTGACATTACGCGAACCCAGTTTTGCCATTTAGCCATGTGTGCTTAGGGCGCACGTGACGCGACATGGTGATTTCCATTGTCTCTAATGTAAGGTATCCCAAAACAGACGTTTTACTTTTTGTAACCTTTTCTTTTATATGGAACATCTAGTAGGGAGGAGAACAACATAATTATTCATTGGTTCCTGAAGCAGAGTCAACGGTAGCAAATGTTTCTTTCAACTTATTTTAATATCCTTCGTACTATACGAATATGAATAGTATATTTAAGCTGCAGTTGAAGCAAGTGCCCTACTGATATATTGCAGAAACAAATCATATATGCTTTAATTGTCTCTAATTAACGGGTGTATTTGGAAGATATAGATTAAGATAAATATTATATAATAAAGAGACGTGTTGTCAACCGTGTGGAATTGGTCGAGTGTTTAAGGTACTTCTCGAACACAATCAACTTTATATATGCGAACTAGTACTGTCACTGCAAGATAGTACCCCCAATTTTATTGCCTGTGTCTAGTCTGGAGTTTAAGGCCATCAAACAAAGAATCTTTAAAAGTGTTGGAATCAAGGAGGAGATATCGACCATATGGGCTCCCGATAAATACCTCTAGTAGATAAACAGTTTACCGGCCTTCACTATCAATTCTAGCTATTGGATCTTTCTTTTGCGAATGTGATTTTGCCGGACAGACTTGATCCTATCTAATCAGCTGAACGGTGTGACATGGCACGACCCTACCCACTTCCTCTGATGACTGTACAATCTTGCCCTTAAATGCAGGAGAGGTGAGCAGTCTTGGATTGCCTCGGACACGATTAGTCTCCGCTTGATGATAAGGAGCTATGTGTATATCTCTAGCGGAGGGATACGATTCGGTAGTTTGTTACTGGATTGCTAGTGCTCGATCTATAAAGAACGAAAGAATCGCTTGTATCCCGTTGTTTCTATTTTTCTTATTTTGGATAAATGTGTGCCCAAGGAATGGTATGTCTGACTTCATTTGTATATGAGAATAAGACTACTGAATGTGACAAATTTATTCCACCCTTGATTGTTTAACAAAGCAACACACCTTCTATGTCCTAATTAGAAGTCTGTCAGAAAGCAAACATTACAATCGTGTCTAATCACAGATAGTTAAGTAACCTAACAGGGCACTGTATAAACTTCCAGAAATGTACGCTCCGTCAACGGAAACTTTGCCTGGTGTGTAGCAGTTTTGCTGAACTGTTGGGCTGCACAGTGACATTATTGCTAGGTTTGGTGAAAGCTTGTTTCATAGATGTCTGAAGATTACGTTTCGTATTACCACCAGTGACTTGCTGTAGCAGAACAAATACTTTTATTTATTTGTGATCCTAACAAGGTATGAAGATTTCTTGTTATTAGTTGTTTAAGATGCAAGGGGGGGGGGGCTAATTGGACGTGACATACGTGGCGATGTCACTCTCCAATTTTATGAAGTCATTTATCAAGCCATACACCAACGAAATACATCCTTGTATATATTATGGCATATGTTTCAATGTCACACATGAATGATCCCATTACACATAGAGTAATATCATACATCAGCGGTATCTTGAAATACGGTACATGTAGCAGTGTCATACACGCACGATATAATAATACATGGAGAAATGTCATGCATCTGTGATATCATGGCATAGGTAGCAATGTCATGCATGAATGATTTAGTGACCCATACAGGAATATCATAGATATGTATTATTTTTTTGGCACTTGTAGCGGTGTTATTCGTCACATTTGGCAATTTCATACACCAATATTATTATGACACATGGGTCACGTAAAAATGATATGACGGATCTTGTAGCATTGTCATCAAATAATGATATCAGGACATCTGAAGCAATCAATCACGAAGTTTCAAGTTTGTGCACACTGCTGAAGAGCTTAAGAAACCATATACAGCAATTTTGTTTAACAGAAAAAAAGCACAAGGCGTAGCGATTTTCACTTGGCGCGATCGTCACATTCTGAATAAAATCTGTTAGGCTCTCTTGCGTCATCTGTTTGCACAATCTACTCCGGCTCGAAGAAAGATTTAAATTCGAGAAGACACATTAAAACATTTTTCTCCTTCGTCCTGTCCTGTGAAACTTTTTCCTATTTGGATATAAAACAGCGGAGAGATGTATAAAGGCACATTGTCATCACATAGACCATCAAGTGACATTACATTATAACGGCACTAAACATGGGTTGATGTTGTTTGCTTGCGGATCATATCTGTCTTAATTAATCTATATTGTAGTGCTTGTTCACTTTACGACTCAATCTCTACGCTCCTTGTTGACTTTTGATACAATGTATTTCCTTGTAATGCCCATAATTGATAAGTTCTCTTAGACAACAAAGGCGGACCGGCGAGTTAGAACACTAGTTACCCAACTGGTAACCGCCAAGTCCATTTTTTTCTTGATGGACGCTCAGCATAAAGAGACAAACACTGGGATATTCAGTCTAGTAAACTCGGTGTTCCCGTGTAGCTGCACTATATTATTGCGACCTTGAAGCAAAACGGTACCTTGATGAGATGCAATAAAAATAATATATATGTCAACTCCGACATCCATATACCACGCATAAGCCATAAAGGGGCGTTCCAAGTCCATAATCGTAAGATCCATTTCCGCAACAGCTAAATGCACGGTTTCGCAAAAGAAGAAATAACATGTAAAATATTCAGGTATGCTTTGTAAGAAGTAGCAGAAAGCAGTCAACAGTTTTTAATAATGCTGAGTGGATAGTGAAGTTTCTAAACCAGTTGTTGAACTCAAAATTCAAACTGGCAGCCTGAAAATAATTTCCAGCGGAACAGAAAAAAAACAGAAAAAAGTGTTTATAAAAGCATTTAGCTGATGTAATGTTTAAGACGAATTGTCTTAACAAGTAACAAGTACATACAGCAGATGAACAGTTTACTGGCCGTACCTATCAAATCCAGCTAGTAGATGTATCGTCGGCAAATGTTATTTGCCAGACAAACTTGATCGGATCTAATTGATTGAAGGGTGTCTGACACAGCTCACGGCCCTATCAGTCCCCTGAGATGACCGTGGCTATAAATGCTGAAGACGTGTTCTATTGCTGCCTACTTGTGGGTACAAATAGCTGGACTATTAGATCCCAGGCGGGGTACCCCAACGAGATTGTGCCCGTAGGAATAGATCGCTGACAAACGGTAGCTGTATGGAAAATGCCCATCGAGCCAAAGACCAGAGTAGAGGTCAATAGCCGTCTGAGATATTTCTAGGACAAACTTATCCAGACTTATTTTTCTCCAGGGATCAAAGGTCGTAGCCAAAATTAAGTTGACAGTTTTCTTAGACGGGCAGCTTAGTTGATTCTAACCTGGAGAGAACTGCGGACTGTTTGGTATGAAATGTACACTACACTTTCCAGCTGTCAGAACCCATTGGTGTCTAACTAAGCATTTGGCGTAAAATATGTAACGAATGGTACATGCATATACATGTATGTTGACGTAAAATCGATAACTGTTTACCAGTCAATCACGGCTACAACCAAACAATATATAGGTACAGTATCTGGACTAGTATCTGTGTTTCCTCACGAAAAAGAGAACAACATTTTTCAATGATCAACTGATTTATTGGTTTGGGCTTCTGTTTGTGTCTATTTGCAAACGAGTAAGCAGCCTGTTTGACTGAGTCTGGAGTATTACGTTAAACAAGAATCACAGCGAAAAACAATAATCAAACACGAACGTAAATGGATATAGGTCAATTTAAAATGGGCGTAGAAGCAGAAGTAAATTCGAAACTGTTCTAGCAAATGTAAGACCATATTAAATCAAACGAATAGGAAAGATTCTGGTTATTAACCACTTGATTTGTACTACGGATACAGACGACTTCAGACTCCTCTCTACCTGCTGTATTATTTCACTTATAATTGTTGTAGAGCCGCCTTGTTTGATTTGGAGTCTCTCTTGCCCAGACTGTTAAATCGCTGACTGGCTTCAACTGCCAGACCCTTGACCAAATGAGGCCTAGTGTTCGAATCCAACTAACTGTATTTTGTAAGTGTGCAAGGTACATAACGAAGATCGCTGGTTTCCTCCACCCATAGACCTGAGCGCCATCATAAGTAAAAAGTTCGTGGCGTTAAACACTAATCAAGTCAATAAAGAAATTTCCAAGAGCATTTAAGTTGTGTGTGATCTTAGTTTCAGTCGGAGATAATGGAAACTGTTCAGGTGGGATACCCGGGAAATGTTGCTGCGGTTGAGGTTCGCTTCAGTTATTTAAAAAAACCAACTCACTAGAGAAGCTCATCTTTATCACAATGAGCTCCTGTCTTAACTACAGAAACAGAAAGACGACTCGGTGTTACGACCCAAACTGTCTGTATTATAAAGAGATGGCTTGTTCGAAATACACGACAGTTTAGCCACACAAAAAAGTAACCAAAACCAGCAGATTTTATTTTAAAACAATTTATTAGGTTTAACAAGAACGGATAACAAGACTTATACAAATACTAAAGTACTTAAGTTTAACAAGAAAGGATAGCAGTATCTATACAAATACTAAAGTACTTACATGTACAACGGTGTTAAGTCCAAACGGACGCATATACTCCACAATGATTAAAAAAATGCAAAGAGGCAATGGTCACAAGAGGGAAAATCCACAGTATAACTGAGTGTATGACGAAATATACACAAAATTCCAAAGACAGGGTCCGTGTACTAATAAGCACTGTGTACAGAAGAGCACAAATTAAATATACAAGTTCAGACTGAACAAGTCCTTGGTGGAGATATGATATAATTCAGCACAAAAGGCCTACTAAAGTAATACACAGCGAAAGCATCCAAAACTCTCAATAATTCTCCGTTCTCCCCTTTTGACTTGCTTTCATAGGTCTTATATAGACTGGTGGAATTTTCCAGGATAAGAAAATTCTTGAACACTTGTAAACAACAGGCCCCGAACTGAGCGTATTCTGAAACATTCTAAGGCAGAGGCAGACAGCAGGCCCTGAACTCAGCATATGTAAACAGTGGCAAGCTAAATTTAGAAGCTAACGGCAGTTGTGCACATAACACTCGGACATTGTTGGTTATCTGTTTATCTCGTCGCAGTGTTGTTATTCAAAACGCCTTTCAAGAATTATCAGTCTTTTCTCATATATTTTCATTCATATACTATTTATACAGCGTCAATAACGTATTGCATATACATCGGATGTGTGGCATTAAGTACTGTTCTATAAAATGGGAGATAATTATCTATATACACACGGAAAGTCATGTGTCACCAGTAACCAGATCGTTACATGATTTAAATTCTCTGTTTCCAAGCTGCAATTGGCCTCTTGATAAACGAAAACTTGCGGTATCGCTACATGTACGTTGCAATTTTTTACTTTAGAATGTTTTCGAGTCGTCTTTTCATTTGAGATAACACATCCGGGAAAACTTCTTCTAACAAAAAGACCATTTGTTCCATCCTGTTCCTTTCTATCGGTGTAGCGAGTGAGTGCGCTGAATTAACCGTGTATTTCACGGGTTTATCTCGACACGCTTGGCTGCTGACTTGTGTCTAGACCGTGAGCGAAAATCATTGACCCGTCCTCGGCCAATGAGCACACTCTCCCGAATTTACCACTCTCCAAAGCCTGATCTAAATGGAAGTCGGTGAAACTAAAGATATCTTTTCGATGGTTTGATCGAAAATCTTTACCCAATTTCTCTATTCTAGAGCACTTTATCTAAACAAGATGAGTTAATTAGCAGCGGACAAATCAATGATGAGCCGTTTCATTATCTTAACCGCTGATAATTTAGCCGTGAAGACAAACGGAAATAGGACTACCGATTGTTATGAGATAGATCCAGCCGGTGGTTGTTGTCCAAATGTTAAGAGGCCTTCACATCATACCAAACACACGTGATCCAACTCCAACAAATCTCTACCCAGAAACACATAACCTGAAGTTCACACTGGGAGCGCTGTCTTAAGTTTGATTGTCCATTATCGTAGTTGCAAAATTTCAATGATTCTTGACTTGCTGAAGATTTTTTAAAAATTACATGAATGAGCTGGAGCAAACAGACAAGTCCTTCTTATTGTTGCAATATGCAGCAAGGTTGTTCTTGGTGCTGTGGTGTATGCTAGTGTAAAATGAACTCACGAGCAAAATGTAATTCAAATTCAGTGCGTGATTTTATAACATCGTGAAGAAAATGAGAATAACTGAATAACGGAACGGATTATTATTGCAAAAACACAACATCATGCATCTACAAACGTGTGTTCTGTACTTTGCGTTTAATATCCTTAATTTTCCTGAATAGCGTCGATACCGAAAGTTAACATTCAAACTCTCAAAAGAGAGAGATGTAATTCACAGTTTGACGTATTTCATCTTGGTAGCTTTCCTGTACTTTTACGTGCGTCCATAAATAAATGTTTTGCCCCCAAACAGTAATATTATACATTCTCTTCTCTTTGACTCCTGGAAATACTTTTATCCGCTATAATTCCCGTGGAAATAGCCACAAATGGTACCGGGTACAGAAAGAAATAAGATCAGTGAGCTGGTATTGTCATCTGATACACTGAACACAAACTTATTTCTCAGATGAGAGTGTTAAACAGTCCCAAAATGATTTATTGACCATCGCCTTATCCAGCTGGAAATTTGACGTTCGCCTGCTCAAGCATGTGATATCCGAGGTAGGCATCTTTTTACGACCATTCCTAATGGGCGATCTTTACCCGGAGCATGGCCATAACAAAGCTTGTTGACAACAGCTGTCATCACCATGTGACTCAATGCCTCGTCTGCTCCGTCTAGATAATGAGATATAGCCTCACTGACACTCACCAAACCGAATTGAACAAGGCAAGTTATTTTTACCACAAGACGGCAAGTGGTATTCTATGGTGACTAAAAATGGCAGCGTGGACTGAAGACGCGTTTTGTTGAAGTTTTGTTTGATGTGCCAATCAGGCTTAAGGCATGTATCAAAGCGTCTAGCCCGATATAAATCTCACGGAATGAGAACCTTTGAGACGGCTTTTGTATGGACAGTTCGACATCGTTGGATAGTAAAACTGGTCGCATCGAAGGGTGTAGCTGATGATCGGATGGATAAACACCCTGGAATGCCTTATTTTAACTGCGACGTTCGGAATTAATCTTCGGGTACCAGCATCTATAGTGTAAAACATGTAAAATTCTTGTTACATGTTACATTTTCGACGAATATCATAGTTCCAAATAAAAACGACACAGATAAAAACATATACAATAGAACTGTAGAAAAGATAGCCTAATAGGCTATGTAAGGTTTTTTGGGCAAAAAATCCATATTCTCAAATCAAACGCAAATTTCTACACTTAGCAAGAATAGTTTAAATCATTGCCTTTCAGTAAAAATCAAACTCGTACCAATGATATTTAATATGTGGATATGATTTTAAAATTTGAAAAAATTATAATGTGATACGTTTTATACATTTCTCGAACTTTAGCAGCGATTTTAAATGGTAATGTGCACAGAGGAGATATTTTGTGGAAGGTAAATTATTGGGTTTTTCCAAAGTAATAGCAAAAATTAGATTGAATTGCTAGAAATTTACGGTATACATCTGGCTTCTTAAAGAAAACAGGGCGTTTGTTTTGCCGTATGGAAACGGCTAGTCTTCAAACCATGAAAACAAAGGAAATAACAACAAAGAGTTGGAGGAATATTTGGATAGACATTTATTGCAGTTAACAGAGGTTTATTATCTGGATTTTGTATACTACTTGCTGATTTTTATGATCTATTGCCATCTTGACGTCACTGAACTAGTTCATGTTCCCGATATGTCAGAGAACCTGCAGATGGTTATTGGTTTCGTCTGGGCTCTGTCCGGTTTCCTCCCACCATAATGTTGGCCGCCGTCGTACAAATGAAATATTCTTCAGTACGGCACAAAACACCAGTCAAATAGATAAATGAATGTGTCATACTTTTTAGGCCTTACCTAACTTTGTTGACAGATTGTCACACAGCTCTATAATTGTCTTCTGTACGGTCTTCTTCTTGAAGTTAACACCATCTGTTCTACGTCCACCAGATACTTCAGCCTTCCAGTTGATGAATATTCTTTGGAAATTCATTTTGTATAAGTATCTAAAAATATATTTAGATCCGCTGATGAATTGTGCAGGATTAGTTTTACGATGTATCTGATCGTGTCACAATCTCTCAATCTGCAGCCAAAAAGAAGCTGTTGTATGTGTGTCGGCAATGATACGGCTCCTACACAACAACCATACCCTAAATGAGGCACACCACTGCAATTGAGAGTCAGAAAATGTGATGAACATTCATAGATGAATTTTTGTTTAACGCTATACTCTGGTATTGTTCACTTCTAAGATGATTTCAAGCTTTTCTCGATGGAGGGAAACGGAGAGTACCCAGGGTAAACCACCTACTTTATAAAAGTTACCGACATACTTTTTCACGTATAGCGTAGCGATTTGCAAGGCATAGTGCATAGTTGTAGACAAGAGGTAAATCCACGCACACGGCATAAGCAAAGTCCTGGACTGCGTATTGTAAATCTACGAACAATGACAACTCTAAAAGTTAGAAACTGCCCCTGCACAGCTGGTGTGACGTTGGGGTTAACTACATTCCGCTCCCTGCATGGTGTGACCAAAACCATCTCCTGCTGATATGACAGTATATTTTTGTCAGGTGATATAATTATCAGAGGTGGTGCCCAACACTTGCAATGAGTCTCCCAGCTAGAACCAACCTTACAATGCAGTCATTTGATGAATTACAATAATCTTAAATGAACTTTGACAACTTCCTTAAAATATTGATAATATTTTCTTTTGGGTTGTGAAAATCGTCATTGGATCTTCTTCCTGTGTGTAATGCGCGGGTTTCTTAAAATAATTTGACATTTTCGATAATTCACCCTTACTCCGTTAATGGATGACACCTATTAAAATCAAAGATGAAAACTTTACCCTTCACCCAAGACGTGGAAGTGAAACAAGTCTGGGGCGATTAAAGGTGGAGAAAACACAAATATCCCTCGCACAAGACGTGCAACTGAAACTAGCCTGAGGCAATTAAAGGTGGAGAAAACACAAATATCCCTCGCACAAGACGTGCAACTGAAATTCGACTGAGGCGATTAAAGGTGGAGAAAACACAAATATCCCTCACACAAGACATGCAGCTGAAATTCGACTGAGGCGAATAAAGGTGGAGAAAACACAGATATCTCTCACACAAGACGTGATACTGAAACTCGACTGAGGCGATTAAAGGTGGAGAAAACACAAATATCCCTCCCCTAATTCTTGGTGTATATTGTCTTCGTGTTATTACTTTGTAATTTACACTAGTCTTTTCAGTTAACGAATGTGTTTTTGATAATATTAATACGTCAATTATATTCATAAATATTATCATTACACAGATTAAAACGATGTATTTGGAAATAAACAACAAATTTACCTCCACACATTACACATGCATCACATTCATACTTATTATATACAAGCGATATATAGTAAGAGGTGGTCCCAAATACGTACCATACAAAAATATTTTCAAATAATAAAAACTGAAAGAAATAAAAGCGACCATATTTGCTATTAAGTTTTTACCGTCTTTCTTCTCATTTGGCGCAGTTTTCATACTTTCTTCTTCTTTAAATAACATATAACAACAAATTGAGAGGCTTCCAAAATGTATGACAGAAGGAACACTATTTCACAGGCCACATTTATACAGTGCAATTTGTTGAATTCTACAAGTTATGAAATACCATATCTTTCTGCAAGTGGGGCCACCTGCTTAAGAGGCGGATGTTCTAAACTGGGTACACATGGGGATGTGCGGACATGTGGTTAGATATACTTCAGATAAAACGAAATTATGAGCTCTGGCAATGTACTTCGAAACTAAGAATGAGTACATGCAGGACTCATAAACAGGTTATAAGAGTTACACCACAACATCTACACAAGCGATAATGTTTCCATCGCGGCGATTGAACCTCACATATACCATACTTAACATGCCTGACGACGTCAACCTACATTGCATTTCGTAAATTTTAGAAATTGGGTTTTCGTCACTGTGTGTCGTAAAAGACGTTCTCAGTGTTATAAGGTTATAATGCGATTATATTTATCAGAAAGGTTAGGGCAAAGTTTCTATGTGTCGTAAAAGACGTTCTCAATGTTATAAGGTTATAATGCGATTATATTTATCAGAAAGGTTAGGGCAAAGTTTCTATGTGTCGTAAAAGATGTTCTCAATGTTATAAGGTTATAATGCGATTATATTTATGAGAAAGGTTAGGGCAAAGTTTCTATGTGTCGTAAAAGACGTTCTCAATGTTATAAGGTTATAATGCGATTATATTTATGAGAAAGGTTAGGGCAAAGTTTCTATGTGTCGTAAAAGACGTTCTCAATGTTATAAGGTTATAATGCGATTATATTTATCAGAAAGGTTAGGGCAAAGTTTCTATGTGTCGTAAAAGATGTTCTCAATGTTATAAGGTTATAATGCGATTATATTTATGAGAAAGGTTAGGGCAAAGTTTCTATGTGTCGTAAAAGACGTTCTCAATGTTATAAGGTTATAATGCGATTATATTTATGAGAAAGGTTAGGGCAAAGTTTCTATGTGTCGTAAAAGACGTTCTCAATGTTATAAGGTTATAATGCGATTATATTTATGAGAAAGGTTAGGGCAAAGTTTCTATGTGTCGTAAAAGACGTTCTCAATGTTATAAGGTTATAATGCGATTATATTTATGAGAAAGGTTAGGGCAAAGTTTTGTGTTAAAGTGGACTCAGGGATCATAAAACGTTGTAAACTTTCGAGGAATTGTCTATGTTTATTTTTTATCTGCCCAATGTAAATCAGGCTAACAGTATGGTGAAAGGCTGGCTTTTAGATTCGTTCGGAACGTCGTACTATTTTCCCTGACCACTCACGTAGGTCGGTGTAGTTTGCGATCGTACGCGTCGTTTCGTTTTATCTGAGATATAGAAGAATATTATTAAGAGCAATCGCCTTAGCTTTTCATCTCCACTTTACTAGAAATGAAATCCTTCTGTTTCAAGCTGTTGTCCAGGGTCAAATGGGAACGAAATCTGATGACGTACTTATTGGCCGTTTTTTGTTACACCCTTTAGCATAGCAGAGTACCGTTGTCTCCACTCGCAAGAAATCTCAAAACTCGTCATTAACGCCCAGGCTCCGTGAATTATTAACAAGCGTACCGGTGGATCTCCGGCACATTTCACTACAAGGTTATTATTCGTTGCCTACATCGAGCCGTACATAAGGTCAACGATGTCTCCGGCTGCCAACAGGTGGTGGTGTTAAGGAGGGGGGGGAGCGGGGCAGGAAATGTCAGATATCAGGTCAGGTGAATACACCTTATGGTCCTTGTCGTGTACCATTTGGACAGAGGAGTTAGTGGGGCTTAACGTTGTACTTAACAATTTTTCAGTCATATGACGACAAAGGTGTTGCAAGCGGATTTCCACCGCTCATTTATCTAGTGCTGCTTCATTGAAACGACATACCCAAGTCAAGTAATCTGCCCCGCCCGAAACCATTTTACTGATACACTCGTTGTACTATCCCCTTCATGCAGAACGCAAAGCGAGGAAATTACAACTTCCTCTTTTAAGGGTACCGGCCCGGATAGCAGAGTTGGTAGAGCGTCCGCTTCGGGACTGGTAGATCCAGGATCAATCCTTGGTCGAGTCACACCTAAGACTTTAAAAGAGGAAGTTGTAACTTCCTCGCTTGGCGTTCAGCATGAAGGGGATAGTGCAACGACTGGTTGACCCGTATCAGTATAATGGCTCGGGCGGGGCAGCTTACTTGCCTTCGGTAAGTCGTCTCAGTGATGCAGCACTAAATAAAAGAGCGGTGGAAATCCGTCCTGCAACAAGGAGGCACAATTACACGTGCATGCACCCTAATTCCTTCGTCGTCATATGACTGAAAAATTGTTGAGTACGACGTTAAACCCCAAGCACTCACTCACTCACTCCTCTTTTAAGGTCTTAGATGTTGCTCGACGAAGGATTGACCCTGGATTCACTACCCTAAACAAAAATCTTCTTCGACGCCTATATTAACCGAATCTACATCGCACAGAGTAACAAAGAAAAAGTCAGTTAAATTCGAACGTCTCTTTTTCACCATGAGAAATACAATGAGATCTTTTTTTCCAGCCTGCAGATAAGTCAGAATGGCCATACATTCTGACGCTTAGCGATTTTTATATTGTCTTGAACAGTTCTTTAGCAAAATTAAAAATTCATGCTAAGTTTACCGACAATATGTTTTCCACTTTCATTCTGTTTTATATCATCTATTAAGTAGCTTCTAACGCTACACACACACACATGATATGACCAGCCAATGTTAGAAATAAAAACACCATAGAAATAGCTTAATGGTGGGACTTGCTATAAGCGTCTTACATAATCTTGTCGAGTATCGACCCTGAGCTGAAAGTTACGTTGAGAAACAGTAAATTTAGATGCACTCGTTGGAATACTGCATTCTCTTCGGTTAATTAAATTCCCTGCATCGAACACTTCACTTGGTCTGATAAACCCAGGATGGGTGTATCTCTGTGTAGTCTTTTAAAGCATTGGATTGTTTTGCCGTCTCCTCTTCAAATTCCATGTTAGATCCCAAAACTATGGGCCAACACAGGTCGTTCCGTTCGTTTTTATCGTCGTGGTGAGTGACTGCGCTGAATAAAACCGTGTATTAGACAGGTTTATCTTGACACGCATGACTGCGGACCTGTGTCTAGACCGGAAGAGGAAATCACTGACTCGTCTTCGGCTAATGAACACTGGGGTATACCACTCACCACAGCGTAATTTATCTGGAAGACGATGAAACTGGACCCATCTTTTTACTATTTTCATCGAGAATGCTAACCCAATTACTGCATCCTAGATCATTTTATCTACACATGAGGAGATAGACACTATCAAAACCTACCTTAAGGAACATTTATGAACTTCTTAATGACATAAATAGGCCTCCAAGCTTCGTTTGGAAGATTATTGTTCTCGTTCAGATTATTTTTCTTTTTCTCTAACTGTTTTTTTCGTTTTGCGAGAAAATTGCGTGTCACAACTTTTTACACATGTTCATTACCAAATCGATTCGGCTACCTGCTGGAGTATAAAACTTTAACCATCTATGACCCACTTTTCTACCATATTGGAGCAATATGGAAAAAAAAATTTTCAGAACCGCTGATCCTACTGTACTGAATATTGATATGACTACTGGGGGGATTCAGGATTGACAAGTTTATGCAAATCGGTCGAGAAATGTGGAAGCTCACCATTGGTCGTTTTAGTCACGTGACGACCTGTGGTTGAATTTTGAAGAAACAAGATATCAATTAGATGTAGTTTGGCCTGCTGAAGACAAACGTGGTGTTAGTTTTCTCTACGATGTATGTCAAACGCTGCTTCATATGTTCACTATTAAAAGGCCAAGTTTGTTTTTTCTACCTGTATTGGTTTTGGAGATATTGCTATTTTACGAGCTGACTATGAACAAAAAAAACAAGTTTTTTTCAACCCATAGGCTTATTTCTCACCCAGGGCTCTGAAATCCAAGTTCAAAAATGACTTGTTGATCAACACCTTATCCATTTAGGAAATGGAGGTTCGTCTACTCGAGCACCGCCACATACAAAGCTCGTTGACAACATCTGTCATCACCACGTGATTCGAAGTCTCGCCTGCCCCGTTTGCATAGTGGGATCAGAGCCCGGGGAAAACCCAAGACCATCAACTGGTAGTTGGAAGATGTTCTCAGGTAGGGAAGCCAGCATAGCAGCCCAGTCGAAACCTAATCACTGAGCTGTATAATCGCCTTCCGCATGATCTCTTTATGGGTATCAGTCACTCAGTTAATCAGTCAGCCAATCAGCTAACTTTAATGTTTTTTATCGTGCTATTCTAATTATTTTGATTTTACTTGAGGGCCTCCGTGGCTCAGTGGGTTATTAGCGCACTAGCGCAGCGTAATGACCCAGCCTCTCACCAATGCGGTCGCCGTGAGTTCAAGTCAAGCTCATGCTGGCTTCCTCTCCGGCCATACGTGGGAAGGTCTTTCAGCAACCTGCGGATGGTCGTGGGTTCACCCCCGGGCTATGCCCGCTTTCCTCCCACCATATTGCTGGCCGCCGTCGTATAAGTGAAGTATTCTTGAGTACGGTGTAAAACAAAAATCAAATAGATAAATAAATTTGATTTCACTTGAGAATATATCTGTATACCGAAGTCTGATATTTTACCCTAGTGCTTAGACACCAACTGATCAGTTCTCACAGCTGGAAAATGCAATGCACATTTCATATTAATCCGTCGCCTTCTGACTTTCTCCTAATATTACGATGAACTGAGATGTCTAGAGAAATACCATGGAAACTGTCAACTTAACTGAACGCGAAATTTGATGCCAAGTTGACGACAGGTCAAGGCGACTTCAGATAGAAGATAGAAGACAACCACCTTCTGAGTTTTACTCAGTTATTTGGCCCGCTGGACTTTTTCCATATAGCAATCGTTTATCAGGGATACAGACATCTATTTCATCGCACAGTTACAATCTTTTTGAAATCCACTTGTTAAGCTAACGTTTTCGCCAAGCAGACAGCAAAATAAGACGTCATTTGGATTTATAGCTATGGTCATCTGAGGGAACTGATAGGAATGGTCGTGCCATGTCAGACACCTTTCAAACAATTAGGTCCGGTCAAGTTTGTCTGGCAAATCACATTTGTAACGACAAATCCAATAGCTGGATTTGATAGGGAAGGCCAGTGAACTGTTTATCTGCTGGAAGTTTTTGTTGGAATGTTACATATATATCGTTGGCATTTGTCTACGATTTCCATCACTATTAAACATCTCGGTGTCGTATTATGTTAAGTATGCACCCAGCCAAGATAACTTAACAGTAAACTTTCCTATATACTGTCGTCACCATGTGGCAGCAACACAGCCAATCCATAACCATTCTCTCCTTCCTATCCTGTGTAGAATAGATAAATATTTTGGATTGAAATAAATAGACCACTGTGACTGTACTGTCTAAAATTGATTTTTCAAGAGTTACATGTACACACGCTCTTCAATTTTTAGAGAATCTTCGTACATGTCAGGCAGATCAGCTTAATATGTACGATGGTCGAAGTACACAATAATAATAATTTTGAAATTTGCATAATTCCAGTGTCTATGTTTCGTTACGGACGATCATTTCTTCCGCATGTTGCACTTCATGAAGTTATCTCCAGGATGCAGTATTTATATAGGACGGAATCTTGTTTTGCCTAACTTAAAGATCATGCCGGTGACGCGGGACAGAAAACATGGAACCGTTACATTACTCTTAACATCGAATACTTGGCCTAATTCCTGATACTGACAATGCTACATGCCGAATGCTAATTTTAAATTCTTCGACATAACTCGTCTTGATATCAAACCAGACTTTCCTGATTACCAGCCGTCCAACCATAGCTTTAATTCGTCAGCCACCGTGGGTTGTTGTAATAGAATTTGACAACCTTGGTAACGAGAAAGGAAAATACTGTATCAAAAGTCAATGAGTTTCTCAGCATGTATCAGCAAGTCAAATGTAACTGGATTACCCTCATGTACGAATTAAATAGGATTAACATATCCAGAGTGCGATATCGTGATTTATAGCTGCAGTATTTGTAAAACTGCAAGAACCTTTCCACTTCGTTTCCATCCACTAGAGACATATATACACCTTATCATCAAGCGGAGACTAATGCTGGTCAAGGCGATCGAAGACTACCCACCTCTCCTCCATTTAAGGGCAAGATTGTATGGTCATCAGAAGAAGTTGATAGGGCCGTGCCTTGTCACATCGTTCACCTGATTATATAGGATCAAGTCTGTCCGGCAAAATCACATTCGGAAACGAAAGATCCGGTACCTAGAATTGATGGCGAAGGCTGGTAAACTGTTTATCTACTGGAGGCACTTATCTCGAGGCTATGTGGTCGATATCTCCTCTCGGATCCCAAGAGCGTCAAACGTTTCCTTGTTCGATCGCCTTAACTAGACAATAAAAGCAATATTATGGGCGATATTCCGCACTGACACCCCTGTCATCCCCATAAACCAGATAGTTTTTGTTAATTAGGCTGTGTGATCAATCACTTCTGCAGAGTTAGCAACACACTCGATGTCTATAAATGATATCACTTGTTACAGTAGCCCTAAATACACGCACTAAGTTTAAAACTTCAATGCCTACACGCTTTCCTTATCATACATCAGTGGGGCTTATGATGAATTCAGCCGTAAATGTTACCAGTGAGACATTAGGTCAGGTAACTGATGAAAGGCGGTGGTATATCTACCCAAATATCTGATCACGGCCATGTAATAAAGTGAGGAAAAACTGAAAACGGCGTTAAACATCAATTAAATTATATATAAAATTATACATCAGCGTACTCAAAACTATTTTCTTCAAATCTACCTAGTTTCAGTGTAGACACTGTCACCTTCCAAGCATACACAGAAAGACTGTCCAGTGTGTCGTCCAAGGATGTGCTGCGAACAGCTGCTTGCATTTTATACAAATCTTCACTTCACCTTATATCTTGCATAGAGTTAATGCTGCAGCTCAGTGTAACATTCGCCACATCACTCCAATTTAATATAATACGTGTTCAGTGGTATTCGGTAAAAGTTTTTTTTTTCTCATTTCTTTGTTTGTTCTGCCCGGTTTCCTCCCACCATAATGCTGGGCGCAGTCGTATAAGTGAAATATTCTTGAGTACGGCGTAAAACTCCAATGGAATAAATAAATAAATCAAATCTTTGGACTCAAACTCAACAATGCCCAGATTATCCGGCAGGTAACATGGTTCATGTCAATGTTTGATGCAAACTTCCCATATAGCTACCCAAACAATTAGCTGCTCCTGAACATATATGAGCCGTTTGACACTGGAAATATTTCAAGTGGATCCCTAAAAGACTTGGGAATGTAGCCTACATTTACTCACTCAAATCGAACATTTTGTTTTTGGCCTTTTTTGACGCCCTGTTCGAATGTACAAAATAAGGTTAGCTGGAAACATGGTGTATAAACCAGTAAAGTAAATGAAGTGAGGAGTAATACGTTTCGTTGGTATTTTTTCACAAATTGCTCCAATGATATTTCAGCATGACATTAAAAGTTCTCAGTGCAATACAGTAGTTTCAAGTTTCTGCTTCACAACTGCATGGTGTCTGACTGCTCTTTGGAGCCAGACAGTCAATTTTAACATGGGCGGGCGGTATAATCAATAACAATATTTGATTTACAGGAGTGTTTATGTACTTCAATAAATTAAAGTAATCCTTCATCGGAATAATTTTCGGTATTTTATATGTTGAAATGCACAGGCTGGCCTCCGAGTGCCGTAAAGCAGCCCAGAGAGGGGTCACCATGAAATATACGTATTATCGCTTATAAGTCGACACTGTGTACGGTCGCTGTCAGTTTTATGGGTGGAGAAAACCAGAGGGTTTGGGTTAATCACAACCTTTGACAAGATACTGATAAACGGAGACCATGTGTGACAGACACCAAATTGGGTCACCATACCAGTAGTCCGTTTCTTTTGATCAGCTGCTTGACAAACCCTTTGCAGATAAAACTACAGTCTATGAGACCGGAAATGTCCTTGAACACACATTCCCACTGGTCTAAGACGGATCGTCTACAGCCAGCAATGTCTGGGAACACTGTATCTGCAAATGAATTCTTCTCGGAATTCCCAGCGAAAGAATGGTAGAATATGATTTATCATATGGAAAGGTACAAAAGAATAAGGTCTGCGTCAAATATTTTCGACCATGTTTGGGTAACGTATTACTATGTCGTCCACTATAGACTCATTTTAGAGCCACTTTCAGAAATAGTACATCTGGAGGTACTAAATGGAAGGAGTGATTCTATACTTAAGAACAATTCAGTTCGTCTGAACATGGGTAATAGACCAACATTGCAGATATCATTTTAAGTTGTTTTCCTGTGGTCACATGATTTGAGATAGTAGATCCGAGAAACTGCGTCCAACAAAAGATCATTTGCTCCATCCTATTCCTTTGTATCGGCTTGGTGAGTGACTGCGCTGAATTAACCGTGTATTTGACGGATTTATCTTGACACGCTTGGCCGCGAACGTCTGTCTAGACCGGAAGAGAAAATCACTGACTCGTCCTCGGCCAATGAGCACTCTTTCTTGGATTTGCCACTCACCAGATTGTGATGAAAATGGAAGACGAGGAAACTAAAGACATATTTACAATGTTTTCATGGAAAATCTTTACCCAATTACTCTATTTTTGGGCACTTTATCTAGACAGGACGAGTTAATTAGCCGGTCGTTAGACCGGAAAGACAAACGGAAATCGATCTACCGATTGGCATATAAACGATTGAGACGATGGATCCTCGCGTTGTGTAAATATTACCAGGTCTCTAATCTATGCAGAATAGACGCTTTAAGACTCTATCTACTTTCTCTCCAGGTATAGTCTTTTTAAGTTCCCATTAGAAACGTTTCAATATTGTAGTCACAAATATTCAAAATCTCTGGGGCTTTTTTCATTTGAAAAGTACTTTAATAATTTATGCCAAATGCACAAAATGGTTTTTACGTTGATACATGTACCACTTCTGAGAGGATATTTCCTGATGTTTTCTGATGTCCTAGATCATTAAAATCCACTACTGACCGAATGTAAATCAGGTGTGAGTGATTTTAAAATCTAGTGAAGAAATCAGAATAGTCCTTATTGTTCAACCGATATGAAAGTGTAAAACTTATAAATAAAATGTTTATCATTTGTAAATCTAGAGGAGCTTGTTTTAGTCGTGTTAATATCTGTAATTTTCCTGAGCACCGTGAAAACCCAAAGTTGGCAACCATTCTCAGAGATGTAGAACTCATTGTAAGGCCTTTTGTATTTGTTGTTTTTCTGTTCTTGAAATGCAACAATACACATCACGCTGAATACCTAGCTAACAACTATAACACATAATCGTTTTATAAAAAAAAGTAGCCGCCTAGAAAAACATATGTTGTCAATGAAGAGGAAAGCGGTACTGTCGTCTGGTATAGTGACCATAGATTTACTTCCCACCTGAGGCTGTTATGTCGTCCAAAAATGATTTCGTGATTATCTCATGTAATTGAGAGACAGAAGTTCGCCAGATCAGACGTGAGATCTTAGATAGACATGTTTGCTGTGGAAAACACTTATACATGTCAATCGGCTGTTTAGCACAACGCCAAGTTTACTGGACTGTGTTTTGTTTAGAGAAAGTATCAAACACATTACTGTATAAACATTTCGTAGGATTACTATAATAAACCTCTGTTTAATTACTAAACAGTTCAGAACAAAATGTATAGACTATTACAGACATGTGTTTAAAACGTTTATTGTATTGTGTAATTTCGATTACACCTGCTCTATGGCTTCTCTTCTAACACAAATGGGCCCCATTGAAAGTACATCGCCTCAGGTTCAACATCTCCCTATTTCGAGAAAGAGAATCAGCCGTTGTCCAAAGTTTCGTGGGGACGAAATCTGATGAAGTTCTTACCAGGCGTGAACTATTGTACTGGTTACCAAACGTGGTAAAGTAGTGTTGTCTTGACAAGTATCAAAACCCGTCTTTAACGTCCAGGTTTCGTGAATTATTAACCAGCTTACCAGTTGATCTCCGACTCATTTCACTGTAAAGTTATTATTCGACGCCCACATGGTTCCTTACATAAGGTCAGCGATATGTCCGGCCACCACCAGGGAGCTAGGAAATGTCAGATATCAGGCAGTCAGGCAGAACAACGGTAACAAAAGTTGTTGCTTCAGGACGCTGACTGATGTATTTATCAGTATTTTCTCACTTCAAATCTATGAAGCCCTACATTGGGAGGAGTTAGAATCAATGCTAATTGAATTCGAACGCCTGTTATTTTGTTTTAATCAAAAATTCACTGTAATGTCACCCCAAAATACTTTAAGCTGGAAACATTTTTCTGTTTCCTGGCGACTTTGTATTATTGTCAAAGTGGTAAAACTCCTGCCACGTTTACCCGAAATACATGACCAGAATTTCTGTCTGTTTTCATATCACCAATTGATTGGCTGCTAATGCGACATATCTAGACAGGGTAGAAATTGTGCGTCGTGTTTTCGGGATGCTGCCTATTCTGATCTGATACCGCGACAACCTGCATTATCTCGAGCACACAACGGTCATCCTGGGGCAGCGCCTGTCTGGCGAAATGGAATATTCACGGATCTGTTTCCACCCCGGGGGTAATTCTCAGATATTTCAGTATGTGACGCTTATGAACTGACCCAGTGCACACATGTGTCCGGAATCTGAATTATTTAGCTAAGAATTCCTCTGACCTTTTATTCCACGTTTTATGAGCCATAAGGGAACAGGTCCTTTTCTCAGGGAATGGCACGGCGGTATAAGTTATTTTGACCAGACAAGACCTTATGGATTTTTGTGTGTGATTTACATTGACACCTAAAGTGTTTAGTCGTGAATGGTTTTGACATTGTATATCACGTATTTTGGAATATTAAACACCGGAAATTTTCTTTAAATTAGCTTGTGCTGTGTTTAGAAGTTTTTTTTTTTATATATATTCAACTCGCAAGAGCCATTCTTAATGTGACAGAGTCATTTGAGTTTTTTTTTTGTTTATACTCTTTATCCATATAACGGACATCCTGTGCCCCTGATCGTCCCCGGTACAGGTTATCTATGACGCGCTTGGGAGACGTCATGTTATGATGTTGTTTGTATGACGTCACTCCGCGCCACTCTATTGTCTGCAGATATCCTGAAAGGAGTGCTTTATATTATTTTACTGCCGTGTCCTAAGTGATATCTAGTCAGTATAAACCATACTGTTTAAATGATTCTGTCCATATAATAATGAACGTTAGTTCGTGTTCGCTATCGTTTATATATAGTCCTAACAAGCTGCATTTGTGAGATATTTATAACAGGTTAGTATGAAAACGTTTCGCTTGTGCTAGGTAAAGATGGCTACCACCGAATAACATGGCTACAGCTAGCGGAAAGTTCAAACCGGTGCGCAAGTTGTACGGATGATAATCACATGTTCAATGTTATTTACCTATTTGTTATGTTATTCTGTAGAGTTTTCTATTGCTTTTAACGAGATAAATAGTTCGTTCTATGTTGAATTTTGTTATCACTTGATATTGCCACTATTGCACATGTAGTTTTCAATGCAGCTATGTGACGATATGTTTCACTGAGTTGTCGTACAATTGTACCAGACTTCGATATCTCTGTTAACTCAAACTCTGTTTGATTCATATCAAAATTGCCCGATTAGGATTTCTTGTCTTTAGTCCCATTCAATGGTTACTTTGCTTTACAGAATTAATGTTTGTGTATTTTTGCAATTTTTGACAATACTTCCGTGTTTTCTGAAGTTCAGGTTTCAACGAACGCAATTTTCGGACGCACTTACATAGCGTTTCCGTGGAAGTAGCGAAAATGTCTTAGGGTAAAGCATTTTCTTAGCTGTTCTCATTAATAATTCTTTTACATGACCGGTATCATGAATATGAGTCGCAGGACAAGTTAGTATTTTTGGATCCGGTTATCCACGGAACTAATAAAAGAATGCGTAGAATATGCCTGTCGTGACGAAACTGTGTATTGCAAAGGATCACACGTAGTCTTCAGATCGCGCCATCTCGCTGGTAGAAAGCATTAGTATGCGACAAAGTTCCTTGTCGAATATTCAGCACAAAGACGGCGGAGCTACTATAAAGGGTTATGCTTTTAATAGTCCGATCCAAATGAGCCTACACGCTGGCAAATCAGAAAGTTAGGCAACATGCGTAGTCACTACAAACTAGTCTTCCGTAAAGATTATCCCGTTGGGAACAACCTAAACGCAAAGGTGTATGACTTCGCCGTGGGCAGAGTGTTTAGGAATTTGTGCCACTATTCCCGTGGAACGGATCAAACTCAATGTTCCTTTCGTGGCGCACTACAAAAAGCTGATGTCAAAGCGTACACATGCGATACGCAGTACAGATTACTTTATTGTTCGCAGGAAGACGGATACGTTGTGTCAAAAGCAATATGACAACAAGACGTTATAAACAAGAATGATACGTAATGATTTTACTTCAAAGGTCATCTATATGCAAGTATTGGTCAGATTCATACGGACCTTGCTAATATCTCCAAATAATTTAATTTTAGGTGTGAAAAGGCGAAGAACGCCGTCCACTGATAAATCTCCCAGTTCACTTATAACCTGTTTTATAACTTGAAGATATCTGGTTTACCAACATAATCTAGTCTACACTAACTATGACTTCCGATGTCGAGATCCATTTTTCGGGACATAAATGGTACAATGAGAACGTTTATGATAGATTTTTATTTTTCACCTCTGAGCAGCAAGCAGTTCCCTCGGTGACAAAAGTTGACTAAGAACATATAAATACTCGTCAAATGTCTGACAGCTAAAACCATTTTGTGAATACTAAGAATAGTATGTTTAAACAGTCTCTAAATCAGTGTCTATTGTCTGTCACGTGCCAGAAGTTCAAAGGGAATCCGGCAGTACTCTAGCACCAAGAAACTGTGGGTTAGACTTTGATCAGGGTAACCATTACTCAAAACTATTATCGTGGGAATGCTTATGTAGCCCAAATTATGGGTTTCACTCTACATTTAATTGAGAAGGGCCTTAGGCACTGACTCTAGGTCAATGTTTTTCCTGTGCATGAGTGTTGATCAAAACCCTCGCTCTCCTTGACTCTTGCTACAACGCCCGCATCGAATTTCTATGCTACCGTTACACTTATTGCAAGAGCGAAAATCGCAGTGTTCAAAATGATCCATCACTCAGTACCACTACAACGTCCGCGGAATCCCTATCGACCGATAATTGTCACCAAAGTGTGAATGAGAGCTGTGGTGTTTTGAGATTCCGTCTCCAATACCATGAATCAACCCTCTTTCATGTTGGTCATTTTTTGTCAATATAGTCCTACTACATGCAGTATTTATTTATATATTTAGTTATTTGATTAGTGTTTTGTGGCGTACTCAAGAATATTTCACTGATGCGACGGCAGCCTGTGTTATGGTGAGAGGAAACTGGACAGAGCCCGGAGGAAACCCATGACCATCCGAAGGCTGCTGCAAGACCTTTAAGCTTTAAGCGACCTGTACAGAATCAGGCGTTATCATAACTTCCGGTTTTCGGGAATGTGATTCTGTGTATGGTATCAAGTGTTTTTTCTTTGCCAGCCGGTCATTTTTGGTGTACGGGTAAATGATTGGTATGGAAAGAATGGAAAATATCTAAACTTTATGCAGGCATGAGTTTTATTGATGTAATTTCGAAATTTCGAAAAAAAAATTGCGACAGGACACGTTGCCTTTGCGTTGTTACGTGCTGTTGAGGAGGGAAAATGACATTCACCTTTCACCTCCACTCTTTTGCTGTGAAGCCGATGATTTTCCGAAATATAAGCTCCTGTTCTTGGATCAATCAATAATAAAGCACGTTAATATCCTCAAAGGTAATAAGAAACTGTAATATTTTCGCTGATGGCAGATTCGTGACTTAACCTGACTGGTCATGGATGTATGTCAACTTTTCAGCATTCAAACTTGCCATTTCAAATTACCTATTGCTGATCGCATTTCGTTCTGTATTAACTCAATGTCCAGTGTTAATAAAAAATCACATGTGTAAATACCATTGAGAATTTTAAAAGTGGCGAGAGAAAAATCACTTGTCAATCCCCGTCTTTTCAGCCGTCGGTTTCCTCAAAGGTTAATGTCTTCGCCATTTAGAACTGCGACGCGATAACATTTCTGGTGTTTAAAACTATGCATTTAAGAAAACTTTTTCTTGAGTTAAATCGAAAACATTTAATCGGCAGCTGATCAATCTTAGCCAATTAGAAACTGCGATTAATGAAAACTTCATAAATGGCCTATTATGTCTGACTCAGATTTCCGTCTGATGATTTTTTTTCTTGGCTGAAATATTATAGCATTGTAGGGTAGTTAAAATGTATCTCGAAGATATTGAGTTCAATCGCCAGGGAAATCAGCTCTGAAGTAGGTTTTTTCACTTTTCGTCAGCTGATAAATCCTTTCGAAATGTAGTGTAGAATACAACACATAATATTAACTTCCCGTATCCGGATATTTTTAATCTTTGACAGTGGCCTCCTATTACAGGATCATATAGGATAAATCAATACCGAAAAAACGTGGCTAATGGGCAAAAACTACAACCACTCCTCTCCAGTATCCTATTAGCACGACACATAATACCATTTGGCAGTTCTCCGTTTAAAGTAAACCTAGTGGAAAAAAGACTCTATACGTGTCAAAGTAATGCAACTTTTTTCTTTTTTTCAGTGTGATAAAGACAATTGGGCTTAAGGGTATATCTGTCTATCCCTCCTGAGTAGCCAAGCTTTAAAGATAAGTGGCTAATCGTAAATCTCGTTACGACTCCTTTGTAAACCCATGTTTACTCAAGAGGCTATATTTCGCCGTTTCACCAATTATCACACTGTCGGCGCTCCTCTGGTTTTTACTCTCTATGCCCCAAGTGTTTTATTACATAGGCCATGGTCTTCAATAGACTCTTACACTGTATATAGCATGGGTCAGACGTTAACAGATAAACTTGGGTGGTAGTCTTGGGTCAGATTGTCTTGTGTAGTGTATATCAGTGTCTGAGGTCAGAGATCAGATTGTCTTGAGTGGTGTATATTAGTGTCTGGGGTCACAGGTCGGATTATCTTCAGTAGTGTATATTATCTGGGGTCACAGATCAGATTAACTTAAGTAGTGTGTATTAGTGTCTGGGGTCAAAGGTCAGATTATCTTAAGTAGTGTATATTAGTGTCTGGGGTGACGGTCAGATTATCTTGAGTAGTGTATATTAGTGTCTGGGGTCACAGATCAGATTGTCTTCAGTACTGTATATTAGTGTCTGGGGACGTGGGTCACATCTTAACTGGTATATAGTGCTTTCAGTGCGTTAGTAGTCCGTTCAGATGTTTACTGATGTTCTTCAGTTGTGTGCATTTCTGTCTTTGTACTATCGGGTCATGTGTCACATGTTCACTAAGGATTTCAAATTCTTAGTGACATGCGTACACTTTAGATCAAATTAATCTATGTTCTCGCCACAACCGTATTCACAGACATGCTGAGCACATTTTTACCACAATGACAATGCTAATAATGATCGTAATTGATTATGTCATCATAAAGATGATGAGGATAATAGTGATGATTTATGACATTGATGATAATGCTAATAATACCAATAATAGCAAAACAAAAGCGACAATAATACGGTAATGACTGGGAGGATAAGAAGAATAAAAGAGGTACACGCAGAAATAATCCGTTGTATAATGTATTGATATAATCTGTCTCACTGGAAGGCAATAATCTCAGTTGTCAGTGTTTTGTAACAAAGTTAGTTTAAGTAAGTGGCATTGCGGAAGCTCTCTCTCTATCCCTGCTATTCCTATGACGTAAATTAACACTGCTGTTTTTGATGAGAGAATTGACGTTAAATAGAGACCTTAGCCTTGAATAAAGTAATACCCTTTCAAGTTTCATTTAGATTAGATTTTCTGCACTTGTCAAATGCATATGAAGTGGTAAACGTCGATTAGCTGTGCTTAAATGGCATTGATTTTATCTAAAAAAACAATAAATACCCATCACCTTACATAAGGCTGTTCCCAACTGATGAAGTGTGCCATCGAGTAAATTGGGATGTTATGAGATCAGTGGATATTGCCAGCGTGCACAGACCGACAGCTGTGAAGTTTCAATGATCGTAACATCTACAGAAGAATTAACTGTTGGCAAAAACAATATTTATCCCTAAATTTTATCTCCATAAATAATATCAACACGTGATTTATTACTACGCCTTGGATGAAAATACCCCCTACAACTGTCCATGAAAGCATGACCGAGAAAAATAAAAGCGCATCCCCGATGCCTCTATAAGCATTATTGCCCCCATTGACCACAGCTTGACTATTAACAGACATGTTAACCATAATTTTGTCGTCGATTCTCTGGTTTTATTATCCATGCTATATTCTTTTATATTAAAGATCGGCATCATTTTCCAAATGCTACAAAAACAGATTGTCGAAGCTCTTTATTCAGTTTATCTGGATCCAAAGATCTTCTTTATTATTTTTTTCCCGGCATATACATGTATCTATGTGTATCCAGTGGGACACCATAAATTTTGAGCACATTCACTTTCTATCAGAAGTGATGAGGGAGTCAGTTCGGAATGTATGAAAAAGCGTAATATATACGGAGACAGGTTGCCATTTCTAGATCAAATGTATTAGGGGATACCCTTACTGCAGGCAATGGCAGAAAACTTGTTAAGTACGTCGTAAAACCCCCAAAATATGTATTAAAGGCATATGCGTCGAATAACAGATTGGGCCTAACAGTGGGGTGAAGAGTGTTTTTTTTCTCCAAATGCTCGGGCACAGTCACACAGTTGGTTTATTCACAGATTATTTGATATTCATGATGCCGGAGCCTTGGACGCTATTATTGGTTGATAGCTTCGGTTGCCTAATGATTAGAGCGTTCGCCTCGGAGTCGGCAGACTAGGGATCAATCCCGGGTGGAGTCATACCAAAGACTCGTGTAAGAATGGTACTTGTTTCACATGTAGCAAAATTTGTCTAATTTCTCCCAAACACTGGTGGTTTATTCTAACATCTCTGTTTTTTTTTAAGCCCATAAATCGTATTGCATGCACAGAAATCGCAAGAAAGCTGTTCTGTCAGGCGCAATTTTATTTGAAGGAATTAACTGAAGATTAACTAAACATGAGAAACTCCTCGATTTTAGCAATTAACTGTACCAATCATTCTGCATTTACTCGTACAAAAGCAAGGCAACGATATCTTACACTAACCGTCTTAACCAGAAATGTCTCTATAGACAACAGTTTTGATGGATTTAGTAATTGTATTACGAGGAACAGTGAAGCACTTTGAAGCTGTTCTTTGTCCAAAGAAAAATTGATTTCTGACAGAGATATAAAAATAATCGAAACTTCCTGGTGTGAAAATATCCTTTGCTTTTCACATATATTTTATTCTAACAATCAATATTTAATTATGGGAAAGGAAACAAGATTGTGCCAAGCTTTGTAAGTACAGATTTGTTTTCTGTTACATACAATGTTGTTAAAGCATCAAATTTTACACCAAAAAAGTGTTTGGTTACTAAGCACTGTTTTGCTACAGTTTACAATCGCATACTGATGTTTATTCATAAAAAAGTAAATTTATTAAGGAACGAGATATATTTAGTAAGCAACGGGCAGCATAATGATGTGGTTGGTATTTTCAATAAACCAGAATAGTCAGGTAAACATGCATGACTATGCTTATATTAAGTGTAAAAAACCGATAACATGTAACAACGTTTAATATGGTATGCAGTACAATAGTAAACACGTATACATCTTTATCGACATTTTACAATAACTGTATGCACAAAGTCATTTTTCTAAATTGTAATGAGTTTGGAATGTGTTTAAGAACGACAAATTTATTTTTAGTGTGTATAGGTGCTCAATTAATGACGTCTGTCGCTTTTCCATGTTACATAAATACGAAAGGGAGCGAGTACTTGCCGACTTTAATAGACCTTTGTGACACCAAGCGTTAGACAGTCTTGGGCCTTAGTGACACCAAGCGTTCGACGAGGCTAGTACACACGGTTTAACGTTCGTTGAGGATCACTTGTCTTCCACCAATGTGTGTATTTATTCTTGAGGTTTAACGTCGTAGTTAAGAATTTTTCAGTCATATGACGACGAAGAGTCATTAGATGTGTGTACATATAAATGACACCGGGCCAACCAGTCCTGTTTACTGTGTTCTAACCTCTCATTGCTGAGCGCTAAGCAAGGCAGCAGCAGGTATCATTTTAAAAGTCTTATGTATTACCCGACACGGGTATGATCTCCATACCTCGCTTCTACCAATACGGCAGGCTTATGTGTATCTGTACGTCAAGGTGCAATGGAGAAGTGAACGAAACATTTTACTTATGATACTGTTATAAGCCGTTTTGGGTGATGTATTGATGGCCACGTGGTATAATATCACGACCAAGAATATTTCGCTTTACAACAGTGTTCGGGTTTATATGCTACCAGGCACAGCCCAATGAAAGCCACGTCGCCCGGACATACTTTCTGCCTTGAAATTAAATTACAGTGGCTTAAGATTAATACTTTTATTGTTTTTATTTCGTCCTCTTCATGTTTTACAGTTTTATCTTTTCTACAGGTCATACATTTTTGTCTTTCTTAATATTTTTAGTACATGACTTTTCAATATCTGTTTTGAGAATTATATGAAAATAGCCTCACGCTTAAAGCGACGCATTTCTATGAACCACTGATTGTTGAACAGATCAATTTGATCAATTTTTAGAATTATGGTTGTCCTTTTAGATATGAATTTTAGCAAGGGAGATTGATATCTTTATTTAATTGTCTTAAATGCAGTTATGTTCTTCTTTCAATCTGAAAGAAAATTTTGTAGGTCACAGCCGAGAAAAATTTTGTGATATCATCGATACTCACTCGGCTGCAGCAAATCACTATAACATCCAAGGTTATAATAGCCTTTCACTCTCCTAAAAAACGTCTAAAACATATGAATCGAACTATTTTCCTGCCCAGTGTGTAACCGTCTTCCATCTGATATATAGCCTCCTTTCATTGTTTCCTTTTGCTTTGAAATAATTTGGGTGTTACATCTGCTTTCAATGCCCCAGATTGTAAAAACCCGTGTCAGGTGTTTAAGGTCATTTCTGTACACACCACAACTTCTGTTTCAAGTGTCCCAGATCACTTCAATTTGAGCAATTTTAGACCACTGACGTCCAATTATTTTTGTTAAATAATTCTGCTTAAGCCACGGTGCTAGGGGCGTGTAAATTGCTACTATTTTTATTTGTTTACATGAACAGTTCAAATAAAACATTGACTTGAGATAAACTGACAAGAGGCTGTATTTCACCGCGTACGTGTGACCATATGCCAGCTATCACACTGTCGTCGCTGCTCTGGCAGTACGCCTTTAACTATATAGACACACGAATGTGGGCTGTGTAACACGGTACGTGATTTGTAAGAAAAAAGTAAAACGAAAACGTGACGTGAAATGTCCAAGTTAATTAGGCAATGGGCTATCACAGATGTGTGGTATGTCTTTTTTTAAGCAGGAGAAGCTCTGCAAGATCAATGTCATAGAAGAATTTTTCATGCACTCTAGAAACACGTTGCACACATCGTGCGTGTACTAAAAAGGCTTTTAGTAAAGCTGAAAAAGGACTCGATTTTTAGACGAGAAGTGACATTCTTTTGTTTAAACAGAACGGATTTGCAGGATGATGGGAAATTTTAGAAAATGGATTTGCTTTGGAGCATTCGACTGCATATGTATATTGCGAATAAGAACACTGTTTTGTCTAATGTAATAACTGAAGAATGAGTGAGTACTTGGGGTTTAACGAGGTACTTCACAATTTTTTCTGTCGTATGACGATTTATTTGATTTATGTTCTACGCAAAATTCCAAAAAAATTTTCACTTATACCATGAGGGCCATTGTTATGGGCGGAAGAATACACCAGCCTGTGGCGAGTTACTGAAGAACTTTCTCACGTTTAACATGTATCTAATAGCCCTTCATACGGGTAAAATTTAATCCGGATCAAATCTGAGTCGGTTTAAATCTAAGCCAGTTGTTAAAATGCGTGCATGGGAGCCAAACGGTTTAAGACAATTCAGGAATTTGCCTGATTTCACGGCCACATTTAAGCCGGTTTAGTAATTGCAACATCATCCTGACTTCCACGTAGCCGGAGCACTTAATATAGTTACCGTTCACACGGCACAAATAAACCGACTCAAGACCTGAAACTGGCTTAAACCGGATTAAATGCGACGTCAAACTGGCTCAAAGCCACTTTCGGATTTAAACCAGCTTAACTTGCTCGTGTAAACTGGGTATCTGGTTCACAAGATCGACTTCAAACTGCCTCAGAGCCACTTTCGGATTTAAACTAGCTCAACATTGCCCTTGTGAACGGCATATTATCCTTGCAAGACAGGCCGCCACCAGTGAACTTCAGTTAGACGTATGCAAGAGAAGATCTTCCACAGTACAACTTGAGTACAACAGATGCGAAGTTACAAGTACATTGATTGTAACATGTATTTATTTTGGTGAGGGGATGATTTCCAGATCAGTGCTGATGTTTGTGACGCCAGGCAAGGCTATCTTGTTTTGTTTTGACTCAGCCTTACAGCAATTTCCTGATTTAACAAGGATGGATTACTATAATAAAGTGATATTAACAAGCTTGAGGCGCCAAGTGTTCAAGTCGTAATTTGCTGAATGCTCATTTTACTCTGTTGATTGCTCAGGCGACATTTCCCTAGGAGAATATGCTAAATATCAAACTCCTTTTAAATACTTTGACATAAAAGTCGAAATTCAACCGCCTTACATCTTGCTTGAAGTCATAACAGGGTATAGGCATCCTTTTAAACTTTCGTACATCCATCATAGTCATACATCTATTCCTGTAGAAAATACTTCCAACATCAACCAAAACAAAATAATAAAGATATATTAGGCGCGATTTTATAACATGTTTTATAAATTTATTTTCACCGTGAACTCGGCTGAAATCTCATTAGGCACAACTGGACAGAGGGAATGTGATTTTATAGCTTCTCTCCGAAGCGGAATGCTTTAAGGTTTAATGTTTGAGACATTGTTCAACGAGTTAGTATGCCCTTCGCAGTTTTAATACGCACTATAACGAAGTACTTGAATAACTGTTATTGAACGACTGAAGATAAATTATATAGTTTCCATTTCAAATGGCAACAGTAATGGTTGACAATGAAAACGGTTTGCTAATATTTGGCGAAAAAGACTTCAAATGAAATGTTAATCAAATATAACACGAACAGGTTTTTGTCACTCTATAAATGGTAACACTGTGAAAAGCTAAAGTGTAGCACAACGGTTTTAAGTGCCAAACATCCATGCCAGTTGTCAGGGTGTCTAGATGACCGATCTGTCTACAACCAAGTACAATTTATTTGCCACACTCTAGAGTTTTTCAGTTCCTCATTTTCAGTTTTATTGGAGATGAAATCGATGTGCGAGTCGTTAACCACCAGCCTTGATAAGCTATTTTCCCACTTATGTCGCACAAATATACATACCATATTGTCAGAAGGCAAGTTAAACTGCAAGCGTAAGCGGCCCTATGAGCGTTGTCGATAGCTGATTGTAACCGAGGCTTGAGTTAAAGCCCTTAGAGCAGGTGAATGTCCTGCCAAATGTATTCCCTCGTCTATAGTTTGAGTATCAGTCAGTTGTGTTAACGTGATTGTTAATGCAGAATTGCGGCCTGAAAGATTTGAATCTCATAAGCGTAAGGAGAGTAAACATGAATGCAAATGAACTATCTTTACTAAGATCATGGCTTTGCACGGTGTCGAAAGTTTATCAGGATTAGATGCCCACATATATCATTATAACGGTGTCCAAATAATAAATATTTGGTAATTGCTGACACCAGCTTTAATAACTTAATATAGATGATTGACACGTCAGTGCATCCTTAGTGCATTGGGTTACACAATGCTGTCTTCCTTACCTATCATTCCAAACTGTCACAGCGAGCAGATCTGAATGGGTGATAAGTCTATTAGCCAAAAAGGCAGGTTGATGTGCCTAGTTATTTGTGGGAAGAGACAGTGTCGCATATCTGTGAGGCTGTATGTAAAAGCCTTGTATTGAATCAAATGAGTGATTCTTATGCTACCCACTTCATGTCAGGGGGTTGAACCCGTACCCATTGCTGAAAACACAGCAGTGTTCACGGCGGCCATTCCATGAACATCTGTTCCTCTTGTTCTGATAGGAACTAGCACAAACAGGTACTTTGTCAGGCATAACTTTAAGTAGGGCTAAACAGTTCTATAAATTGGTATTTATGTCGGTTGGGGAAATTTGTCTTCAAATGTGGACATTCTATCATTTAACACTGGGGTGGATGAAGACGTCCTGAAATCGTAAGAGGTATATGTGGCAGCTACTGTGAATATGGGCTCGTTTTTCAACCAACCGTACCAAAAACTTACTGCATGTACAGTAAAAACCAGAGCAACGCCGAAAGTGAGAAGTTGGCAAATGTTCACACACAACCGGTGAAGTTAGTCTGTTGTCAGTTTACTTCACCTAAGGTTTTATTCTAACCGTTCATGTAAATGCTTAAATAAAAGCTAATCGCACACCCGCTAGCACCATGGTTTAATCAGAACTAGATGGTCAAATTGTCAATGGTCAAAAATCATTCAAAATGTTATCATGTCGTCACATTTAAATGCAATAACATTAAAAAAATGCACATGTACGATGTCCGCCACCCCAGAAATACTAACGATGATCAAAAGCCATGTAGGGATGTCTTGGATTTCTCCTGATCTAAAAACACGTTCACGAGTCCTACATACCTGTACCTGCTTCCAGTTCCATACAAAGCAACTTAACCAGGCCGATGAACTTTATATGAATGCATTAAAGAAGGGCATTTTCCAAGCATGGCGTAGGGATATTATGTGGATGATGTATTGCCTCATATGTAAATGATCTGTATGTCATAGATATTGGAAAAAAGGCCTTAATTTGTAAGACTATATAGCTTTGCTTTGCCATCTAGTCCTTTCATCTGGAAGGGAAGACAGAAGATATCCATATCTGGATAGTGCATGGGGTTTCACTTGCATTTCCCCACGTACTTCGTTCCATCTTGCTGTCCAATATTTCATTTCTTTGGGGGTAAAATTCTCAATCGAAATGTTTACAATCCAGCGCTCCTTCTCACATGATAGGGTTTTGGGGTTTTTATGCATACAACAAGCCTCATCACAATCATTGCTATTTTTGCCTCAGGTTATCACAAAATGTTTAGCTGGGAGTTGATTTAGAAAAAAAAAACTGATGGCTTTGCCCATCCATAAAGGTGACCGCCATTGTATAAATTAAATATTCCCGTCTATTCCGCATTGTTTACCAATTCAACGAGCTATGAAAGGTTCATACACATAACCCTATTCTCTAAAGAGATCGAGCGCAAGGCCGCTTAGCCGTGCCCGCCTTCAGAATAACTGCTTGATACAACTTCAGACCAATCTAGTCAGATTTATGACTAACTGAGGGATTAATTGTCTGATTGGTGTTTAAACACTATCTCAATAATTAGTCACGTATATAATGACGTGGGGAGGGGTAGGAATCCCTGGTTCTATGCAACAGGCGAAACAGTGAGGGCTAAACTCATAAAAGCAGCGTCAGTGGTCAAGCAACTCGAAGCGAACAACCGCCTCAACCGTCTAAGCTACCGAGCGACTTCCCTCTACCCGCGGAAAGTTGAGTTAAATGCATCTCAACTATACTCATGTGTAGATGTCAAAGTGCCATGGGGAATGTCACCAAATATCGACTCACTATCTGCGATATTCGTCAAATGTCTACCGATAGATTAGAGAGATAAAATAGCGGTTGATTGATTTGTTATTGCCACGCTGTTCCCACCTTTACAATTTTTTTTGGTCATCTTCTACCTCGAGCATGCGATATCAGATTGCGATAAATGGCAAAGCTCAAAGTGTACATTTGAAGTGTATTATTAACATTCGTTAACGCAAATGTGCAGGTCTTCCTGGAACTTGCGTAACTGGGGATTTGTTTGTCCTTTTCTTTCACTGAAAACGATACAAGTGAATATTTGCACATTACGAAACCGGCCCAACTGAAAGAAGACCTTTTGTGCCGAGTGATTAACCCCAATGGTGCGCCTCTCACCAATGCCATCGCTTTGAAATCAAGACCAGCTCACGCTGGCTACTTATTCGGTCTACGTGGGAAGGTCTCCCATGCAACTACCTGCGGATGAACGTGGGATTCCCCTGAGCCAACTCCAGTTTTCTTCCACCATATTGCTGGCCGCCGTCGTGTATTTTTTACATCAACATAAAACCCCAGTCAGATAAATCATTAAATGGCATAAGACATGTATATTCTTGTGAATTATACCTCATAGGGTAATTCTCGGTATTCATTGGTGGAGAGACAGTCACATGATATTCCGCAAAACATGATGTACAACGATCACGCACGCCAAGAAATGCAACGTCACTCTCACAAAGTATAATCCCACGTTCACGAGGCAATATTCAACGGTCTCGTGTTAACATTCAAAGATCAAGTGCCTTTATTCCACAGCAGTTACATCCCTTTGACAGCTCTCTGGCGTCTGTTTGTTTGTAAAGTAAACAACCGGACCGGTTATCGACGTACAAATTAGGCAATTTAAAGTACAACTCAAAAAGGTACTGTTTTCGATATAGTGAAATATCACTTCTGTCCAGCTGACAATTCCTGATGTCCGACCTCACAGCAGGCTCTATCTGCATAATATCTAATATATTCCTCTACAACACTCACAATGCACCTTTAGTTAACTGAAAATCAGACACATCGTTAAAGTCTTCCAGCCTATACTGGGGAAAAAGAACCAATAGCAAACTGGGTGGAAGGTTTTATAACGGTTTGGTGTACTGTAACAGGAGATGTCAGAGATTAAATCTAGCCGATAGAACAACCAAGGTTATATTTCACCGACTTTTCTGGCAGAATTGTGGTTTTACCTTCGCCTGACATTTAACAAGGATGGATATCTAAGAACTAATCTGTCCAACGCACACTTCACCATCGGAGCGGATTGTGTACTAGTGATTAAACACGCTTGATCCTCGATCAATCGCACAGGGGGTTCTGGCTCAATCCCGGCCCTTGACAGGGAATTTGTGCATTCCCAAAAACTGGTGTGACGTTTTGTGGTAAACAACTTATTTTCAACCAGCAAGGTGCGCTGATCTGTACCTAACACGCAGGAAAGTTCGTCTGTTATATGTAAAAGGTCTCTGCTTTACACAGGGCACTCTGATGTCTCCATCCTAAAAACTTACATTCATCGCATACGAGAAAAATTCGTGAGATTCGTTAAACAACAATGGTGTAAAAAAAAAAAAGAAAAAACACAATTTACTGATGACTTTGTAGAATACTGTATGGAAAATGGTTGTTTTTATGCCTCAATATTTATTCTGATTTCCAGGAAGGCAAAAAAGACCATACAGATATTGTATGAATTGGCCTGTGGAATATTTCTTTGTGACAAAATACACTGAATACCAATTTTAGTATGGGTAAAGTTTTTATTAGTTATTCGCCTTGCTTAATTACACCTAGATGAAAATCGAGCCTATGCAATAACATAATGGATAATAGTAACTGGACTGATCGTAATCGTCTAAAGACAGATCGATGATTTTTTTCACTACTGACTATTAAAAAAATGTCGAAACATCCAACAAACTTTTGGAATTAATCAAAACAGAGGAGAAAAAAGTTTAAACTGCTGACTAAGTGACCAAGTCTAAGGAGCAGATGGCCTTAAAGTTAGATATCCTAATATACAATTTCTCGTTGCTATGCAACATTGGTTTTGGACCGTAAAATGGTCGCGCGTTTGTTTTTTATCATCTGTTAGAATGAGTGACTATTGATGTGGAAGAAAAAAAATACATAAAGGTGAAGGGTAATGTGATATATTATTACCACTTTTTGCTGCAAAAATACGATTTTTCCTTACACTGTTAGCGAAATGTGTATAATACAAACTGCCTAGTCAGGCTCAGGAACCTGTGAAAAATGTGTTCTGCACCTTCATATTAGGTTGCAGTGAAAAAGATCGACGAGGCATGTAAAAGGAAAAGAAGAAGTGTTGTTAAATCATGAATTTAAAATTCTTATCACCAGCAGAATTGTTATCAAATTTGGCTCAATATGACTCCCTCTTACGCGAGGTATCTCATGTGCAATAAACTAATCGCCTCGGTATAAATACAATAAACATATTGTACATATACCATCAGTCAAATCAGTGAAAAAAAATCCCCACCCAGGGAGCAGAGGGAGCTAAGTGTTCAGGTATTCGCCGATGTTGAGCCAAAAGTAAACAATGAGGGGTCGTTCAACGCAGTCCTTAGCTCGTTAAAGAATACGACGTCTTTCACCAATATGACGTCATGAAGATGACCAGTTGGCTGCCAAAGGTCGATTGATAGCCCTGAGCTGTCTGGATTTCACGGCCCATTTTTCACTGACCGCCATTGTATATTTATTTCTTTATTGCGTTGCCCCGATACTAAGGAATTTTACATTTTATACGATGACAGTTTTGTGGGTTATAAAACCGGAGTGCATGGGGAAAGCTACTGATGACCGTTCCCACGTGTGGCCGTCTTTACGTTGATAACAAGTAGACAAAGGTATAATCTGCTAGTTCATGGAAAAACTCTCGGGCAACGAAGATGCAAAGATCACCCTGTACCTAACGATCCCTTTAGTTATCAAGGGCCAAATGCGCAGTAGAAATCGATAGTGAGGCCTGAAACGGCGAACATTCTAGTCCTTGAACATTCGAACGGTGCGCAAAGAGGATGTAAAGTGCAGTAAACCAAATGCAATAAGGGCTAACCTGTCCGATAATACACATGCCAGCGCGTTTCGTCCACAATTGCAGCTTTTACATGGGGCGGTAAGTAGGCGAATGTATTTAGACACAGAAGAAACTAACAGTGATTATTGGTACTTGTATCCGGTGACCCTGTTGCATGCCGGGAAATGAGGTCAAGGCCCAATTATTGTTACCTCTGTTATGGTTCGTGGCAATAAGTACGACGGTGTTCAGTAAAGAAAAAGAGTAAAAGAACGAAAATAGAATTCCAGATGCAGAGGAGTTTCTCGGAAAACTTATTACGTAAGAAGCAAATAAGCAAGCCACAAGGATTCCTCTGAGAGCGACAAGAGACCATGAAATTGTCATCAACGCCAATAACGCAGGAAATAACGATGGACTCGACCTCCTCCCGGTGGGTACTCCGATGTAAGAATAATATATATATAGAACAACAGGTCTCCTAATAGACGTGCTTGACATGAAAGGCGATTAACCTAGCGCTCTCCAATGTGAGCCCGGTGAACAGAATAAATCCACATCGTCAGTGATAAAAATTCATGGTTCAAAATTTGTTCCCCATTACACCTGACTCTTTTAGTTAATTATTTAAAATAGTTTAAAAGTATTTTGAACATATAGAAGCATTTCATAAGAATTAACTTTTATGCTTTTTGCGAAGGTTAACTGCTTTGTCCTTATTTTCATTCGTTTTGAAAAGAGTCTATCATATGTTCTGATTTTGGATGTTATAATTCTCCTGTGGAAACACAACTGTTTCCTGGTTCTATGATATTCACACCACTGCATGGTTTTCATGTCGCTCACCTTGTCTGTATACTGCTCAGTGCCTCATTGGACGTACAGTTGAAAGAAAACCGAGAAAATGTTGCATTACAGCCTCTGGGCAACAAGAAATATAAAAGATTAAAGCACAGGAAATAAAACTTACACAGCCGTAAATGTGATATGATTAGAAAAAAAAAGAAGACAACTTTTAAAGCTTTAGTTATGTTTTGTTTTTAATAAATCATTTTTTATCCTAAAAACAATACAAAGGGACCAGACTTTGGAGTTACAAGGCCTGGATTTACGTTGTAAACCATAGTTTCACGACAGGAATACGTCAGCAGTTATCTTAAAACAACCTTTTAAATGACCGGGAAGCATTATTAGCTGTCTAAATAATCATCCATTGGTCAGAACAAACGGATGAATACGTCATTTGGTGCTGAATAGTAAACACACAGACATGCTTGTCGACGTTATTTGTCATCGTTCATTGCCTAGGGCCCTTTTATGGGTAGGTTTTATCGCTAACTGTCTGTAATATAAAGATCTATTGACGACGTCACACAGGAAACAAGGGGACATCGATCCATACTTCTCGTCACTATTGTCGCACATCACACCCAGCATCCAAAATTATATATACAACTCTCATGGCTCGATTAATTTCATTTCAAGTTTTTTAAATAGACATTGATATTACAAAAATTATATAAATAAGAAGCAAACATGATGTAGTAAGGTTAAAATGTATCTTTCTGGAGTGTATAATTCCACGGGATTACTTGAATGCTTTTATCTCACAAAATAATCCACTATTTTATTTTTTGGCTGATTTATTTCTGAATATAGTAGTTTTGCCTGATTTTATGATCAAAAGCTTCCAGGCAGCAATGCGCTAGACTTATATAAGTTAATCCTGCACCAGTCGTTCTATACCTCGCCGACTCATCATCTTTTCCCCTTTCATCTGGTCGTTATTTTGAAATGAAAATATCAAGATCACATCTAAATGAAAACCGCTGGATATCCTACTTACCTTATTCTGCTTCGAAATGATCTTTCGAGTGACAGTTCTGTCAATGCTTCCTTCACCATTGTATATAAATGTACAGTATTTTTAGAAACACAATCTCATACCTTTATTGGAAGAAAGAAACCATTTCTAAGAAGTGTTGAATGGAAGAGACTGTTTCATTACTACCGAATCAGTCCATTGTGCTAAAAAGTAATGAATTCTTTTTCGGCATATCTGATATTAACATCTTACCGAAATAAAAACTTTGACGGGGTTCTTTGATGCATGTGACATATTTCTCTTAAATACCTTTTCACACAAGAGGCGTAGTTGTTCACCAGATAAAGTTTAAATTAAAAAAAAGGACTGAAAAATCTCTGATTTAGATCATCGGCTGTTTACTGTACCATACGAAAGGCCTTAAGGCAGAACACATAGTCTGTCAAAGGTATGGCCATTTTACAGGTCATTGGGGCTTGTAAACAGCTTCGTTTAGAGTCTATTCCTTATAAATTGTGACCAATATTTAATCACCTATACCCACGAAGGTAAAACCCTTTCGACAGGACCTCTCTTAATATTACAAGCCCTAAACACATATACTGTATTTTGGACGTACATATTAATGCAAAGATATTATGTTAAACTCCACTCGCTTGAATTACCTAGTTTGAAACAAGAAGATGACAACTGTGTGGGATCGGTCGATATCTCGTTACTGAATTGTGTAAGGAGACTGAATTGTGTAAGGAGACTGAATTGTGTAAGGAGACTGAATTGTGTAACGAGCGATTTTATCGCTACGGTGGCCCAGTAGTCAGAGTGACCGACTCGAAATCAGGTGATCAGGGATCAAATCCTGGTCGAGTCTTATCATTTCAAAAAATGGTATTTGTTGTGTCTTCGTTTGGCACTCACCACTGAATGGTCAGAGTGAGAAACAGTTGACCCGATGTCAGTATAATTGAACTGGGTGGGGTTGTGGTGGTATTTGGCATACATATTTTGTTAGCGACAATTCATATTCTAGCACGATACACGAAATGAATACTGATTTTACTCTGTCGCCTAGAACATGCGTCTTTCTGACATTATTGACCACTGTTGACGGCTTCTCTTTACATAATTCGGTCCTATTTTCGTACTTTATGTACTTGTTTAGTTCTTTGGTGGTTTGTGTTATACATAATTCGATCCTATTTTCGTACTTTATGTACTTGTTTAGTTCTTTGGTGGTTTGTGTTATACATAATTCGATCCTATTTTCGTACTTTATGTACTTGTTTAGTTCTTTGGTGGTTTGTGTTATACATAATTCGATCCTATTTTCGTACTTTATGTACTTGTTTAGTTCTTTGGTGGTTTGTGTTATAAGTCGTTTTGGGAATTGGTCTTGCGATTATTGACCTGAAATGTTTTTAGTGGTTGACGGGTGTTTGTGTCGACGCATAGATACACATACCGAATGACTTCTCGTCGTAACGTAACTATACATACATACAACTGATTTTAGCACAGACTTACATTTATATACTTTGTCATCCTAAATAGAATATCACATTATGAGTCAGAACAGGTTTGGGGTTCTGGCGTGCCAATGTAATCAGCCAATGTGGAACTACAATTGTGGCTAAGACGTACAAGTCGTGTCAATAAATCTGCTATCATATAGTCTAGACATAATAACGACTCCACCACTAGTTTGTGAATTCAAAACCGATGTCCTGTACAAAATTAGACTTCTTGACGACGGCTTCCTATTTCTGTGTCCAGTGATCAGTTTACGAGCTGTCTGTAACCATATGAGGCCATACAGATCCTAATCTGTTTTTTTTTACGAACGAAGGTGTCGTCGTTCTTCATCAACAAATCAAGCTATATTTACACCAGGCGAGACATAATTAATCATACGATGCAAGTAATTATTGAAAATGATTGTTGACTTTCAACACGTAGAGCATGGGCACTCGATTCATGTGACCGTAATGAGGTTTCTGGAAATTTTATGATGTTCTTGCCTCACCTTACGTTACGACATCGCTGTTGAAAGAAACAGTGTATTCACGGTATAACAATGTTGACCAGAAAAGATAACTTAAAAACAGCGGAATAAAAGTTTGTCCCGGTTTCATTGACCTCAATGAATAACCCAAACTCCAGGTGGCTGGTACATTTTCGTCAACGACGTTGTCTTCTTTCAGGCCATTCAGGTTATTGTTAATTAGCTGTTATGAAAACACTGTATTTTGAATAATGAGATATCACTGACGTCTAATACATTGCAAGAACCAACGCAGCGTTCCTATTTTCTGACCTAATTCTGCCTAAGCCATGGTGATAGGTATCGTGTTATTAGCCATTGCTTAAGTATAAACATAAATAATTAGAATAAAACGTTAACCCAGGTAAAATGATAAAATGCCGAATTTTACCAGTTACTTGTGACGTTAAGGTAACATTGAGCGTTCTGGGATAGCGGTAAATATATTTTAACAAAAGCCACGTTACTACAAAGGAGACCTTTCCTAATATTTCAGTCCAACAGCGAAGTCCAAGACTTTCGATTAACTTATTTTGTTTTGATAAGATAAGTGTAGAGGGAAATTATCCATGATAAATTTGTCTTGCCATTATAACTTTATGTTAAGGGCGAGGGTATGCCAATCGCGTCTCACGGGTTCAATCCGTTCGAAACCTTATCAACCTTTCTGATACGCAGACATCAGACAAGATTTCATTCCCTGAGGCTTTGTACCGTTGCATTGACAGACGGCTCCTACTTATGTATCTCTCAGAGTTGAGTACCTTTTGGCTGATTCCACGAATCTTTTACAGACTTCAGTCCGAACTTTAAAATTCACGACAGTGCTTGGCCTGTGATTCCGGAGGTTGAAATTTTGATATAGCGTTCTTTAGATAACATTATGCCTTGGAGGTTTTAGTTTTTACAGGCTAATCGTTTTTTTTTTCTTCTTTATAGCCTTTCTTAATTAGCTGGTGCCTTGTGTAAAAGGTTCTTTTGAATAATTATGGTTTAGCAGTGACGACTAATAAATTACATCAGAACAGATAGACAGATGGAGGTTAATACGATGGATATTAAAGCATGCACAAAACAATTCATACGACAGAGAGGAAGCCATGACCGCGTATACTTGATTGGTGTTTTACGCCATACTCAAGAATATTTCACTTATACGACTGCGGGCAGAAACCGGGCAGAGCCATGGGAAACCCACGACCATCCGCAAGTCCTTCCCACTTACAGCCGGAGAGGAACTTGAATTCACAGCGACCGCATTGGTGAGAGGCTCCTGGGTCATTGCGCTGCGCCAGCACGCTAGCTAACTGAGCCACAGAAATAGGTACAATAACATAATCGTGTGTATAACAGTGTATGAATACATATATACACCCAGCATATCTATCAAGAAGTTTTATCCCATAAGCATTTAATGGCAGGAAATATCTCGACTTCAGCTGAACTTCGACTATCATTCCAAAGAAAACATTATCAGGGTATTTTAACTGAAATTTTCTGGTTCTCGCATTGAATCAAATTTTCTGTAACATAAGTGGCTCAAATTATTGCATTTAAGTAATTATCGGGCTATTCACGGTGTTAAAATAATTTCAGAGTTTCAAATTTCTAATACGAAATTGTTTGAACTACATTGAGCAAGCTTATGTATTTTACAATGTTTTTATGTGGGCTGTACAAAAATAATAGCAAAAATTATGAGTTGTCACAAAAACGCCGAATTTGTGAGGATGTTTGTGGGATAGGATTAAAAATTTCGATAAAGTTTACACTTGGCGTTCCGAATTCCTCCACTGTTTAACCTGTTCACTACTAAATCAATGCGCCAATCTTCAGTACGGGGTTAACCACCAATAAAAAAAATAGATAAATATGATAAGCTTCTTGATTTCCATTAAGGACTCTCTTTTCTTACATGTATAATACATATAATTACATTCTACCTCGTCAAAGAGTAATCGCCAGTTAATTGAAAGTTAGGTCATTTTGTTACCAATATTAGCGTAACGTTTGCCAATACCAGTTTGTAGCACAGTTGTTGCCTGCGGGGATTTTGCCATCTTTAGACGTTAAGTGGTTGCTAGAGATTAGAACTGCAATCCCAAGGCTTGCTGCAGGCTATTACAAATTTCACCGTGCTTGATTGATATCCTTTAACTGAGATCTCAATAACCACGGTCAAACATTTAATCTGTTTATATTGTAAATAGACGATAACTAGTAAGAAATAATTGCCTTCAGCTTTTTCCTGGAGGATATTTTTTTCTTGCGTGATGAATGAAATTAGCCCTCTCCTTTTCGGAAAAAAATGATTCGTGGAAGATAGTTTGTATACTCTGTAGTACAATTTGCAATTTTTCCCGCCTCGGTCATCCCACTGCTTAAAGGCAATTTTTCCTAAAAATAGACACATGAGATTTGAAGTTGTGACATTATTGCATGCCCCTGAGATCTTTGTCTGCAGAATGGATCAAAGTATATTACCTCATCTCGTCTCCCTGTAGTTTATTGGCTAAACGAGATCTTAGAATATTGCTATTGATTAGAGTTTTCTAGGGTGGTATGGCTGTGTAGAAGCTAATTTTATCGTAACTCTCGAATTCCATCAGTAAAGCGATCGGTAAACTTCAGATATCGTTTGATGTTCAATACTTTTTGTTTACCATAGGCTTCACATTGTTTTCAAATTTATTTCATTCGTATCTCAAAGACTATGATCTGTAGTTGGCCGGTTCACTCATATGTGCTGTCTCACTTGAACACGTAACATCATACATAACGCCACCCGCACAAGACACAATGCCACCGGCCTGACCAATGCCTTTCCTGGATGCCAGTCAGAGGACTTTACATCTGGGTCACTGGACGCCTAAAACCGGGGACGCACTAGGTGGATTTTTTCATTTGTAGGGACCAACACAATCGCCTGCGAAATACGCTGACGTTATTACCGTCATAGTTGCAGACACATAAGGCGGACTTTTCCGTTGATCTTTTCCGTTGTGCTAGTAAACGATGTGACCTAAACAAAATGTCACAGGTCAACACAATTCCGCGTCGTTCGATTGGTCAGCTCGTTCATCACGATAGCCGAAATTCGCTGTAACGGACACAAAACAGGGATACAGGGAAATTGCCGGCATATTTCTTAGTTCGTATAAGACATTTGATAAAAGCGAATTTCGGAGCGGACAACATCGCCGGATACAGTAGGAGAATTTCTGAAATTCCCAAAATATACTCAAGTAGGATAAAACCCAGAGGCAAATTGGCCAGAGACCGGATTTCAATGGTAATACATGTGAGTATTTCCTAACTATCATGCTATTGTCACTGTTTTGGTTTTACTCTAGTTTAGATGAACCGATGGACGCTGTATGGGCGTATCATCTCAGCTACTTCAGCAGAAAAGCAGATTTATGGCATTTATTAAATTTCACAAGCGACCAAGTTATCGTTTAACTGCTGTAATTCAGTCACAAACATTACATGGTCATAATTGGTCTTCCACCAATCCGCGGATGGTCGTGGGTTCCCACCGGGCACTGCCCGGTTTCCTCCCACCATAATGCTGGCCGCCGTCGTATAAGTGAAATATTCTTGAGTAGGCCGTAAAACATTAATTAAATAAATAAATAAATCCATCACCAAATTCAGATTATTTGTTTATTTAATTCATTGGGGTTTTGTGCCGTGGTAAATTTTTAATAAATTTTACCTGAATTGTAGGGACAGGAAACCTTATAAGGTTCAGCCGAAGAGGAAGCCGCAGAGGAAACTTACAGCGTCAGCATTGGTGGGACGCTTCTGGATAGTTGTGCTCAATGTCTACTAAGCATTGGTGTCTATATTACCGAAAATGAGAAAAAGCAGCCATAAAACTGTTGAAATAGTCTGACCATCAAAATCTAGACATTCCAATACAGGCAGGATACTTAACAGTGTCAAGGGGACGTCACTCGAGGCCTGAAACCTTTCACTCTCTCGTAAAGAATTTCATGTTGGCTGGAAAAAGATTTTAGATACTAAAATACACAGAATTACGCTTATATACCTATACCTTATCGTTGCTGTTGTTGTTGATGCTGGTGTTGTTCTTAATCGTAAGATACTATTTGAAAACGCACTTGCGCCGCAACCTGCGATCGGTCATTGGTGATTTTCTTTCATCGCAGTTTGATATAGGCAACGCAGTGTTGAAGTTTACTTATAGCTTTGAGAAATTTACTTCTAAATGAAATTTCGTATTTTAATTTTGTGTTATATTTAATTGCTCATTTCTTGAAGATCTGTATTGTCGTCGACGCGTTTTTTTCTCTCTTTACTTCATGGACAAGTTCTGTACAGTCATTCGTTTACTTTGTTGCACGAAGACTCCAAGCTTAGCATTTCCCCATGAGCAGTTTAGGTTAAGGCATAACGTACTCTTTGAAATAACCTAGCGCATTGATTGCACTTCTCTCTTACTGTGCTGTTCAATTTACTGGCGTACCAATTCTTTCATTTATCCAATAATTCAATTTCGACATCTATAGCGGCTGCTATTGAACACGAAATACAACTCCCTGCTCTATCAGATAACACGGTGGTCTAAAATGGGAAGGGAAATGAAACACAGCAATTTTAATTAGCTTTATTCCACCGGAGAGTTGAAGCGATGGTTTCTATTATTGCCAACGTGAAACACATTCATCTATACACCTAGAAATGGAATCGTACTTAAAGCGAAAATGAAAAGGGCGAATTTAGCCAATTTTCCTCAATATAAAGACAAGGCTTTTTTATGTCCTCTGAAACATTGATGTCAAGATCAATCATTTCATTCGGAGATTTAAATCTGCTGAGAAATAAAAAATGTTATCCCGTCATTTCAAATAAGAGATAGTGTTCCTTGGTATTTTAGGGTGGCTGTACAGTCATGCATAAAAGTGTATATATGGAAATTTAGTCATTATATACGAAGACGGGAATTTCAGATATTCAAATATTTCAAACTCCCAGACTCACACGAACAGCAACTTGCGTGCTTTGTAAGAAGAATAGAATTGCTTGATTAAAATCTATCTGAATATATACGTTCCATGTTTATTTTTTTCCGAATGAAATATTGCGTCCGAATCGCACGCATGATTGGTTTCACGTGGTAGTGCTAGTAGACATCAATTAACGCTTTCACTTTCCTGTAATTTAACAGTTTCAGTATAAAGCTGGTATTTTGTTCCCGGTATACAAAAATATTTTTCGACTACAATGGCATGTATAGTGACTGGTTAGCAGTAAGTAATGATGGCAGCTGATGAATTATTGTGGATATCCCTTCGCACAGAGTACATACATGAACATGTATTCATATTGGCTTGGAGTCCCCTAATTTATACCTATGTTCTACCACGTTCCACCACAACCTCGAAAACACACCTTCTTTTGATTCTGTTGATATAACAATGTACAATTTATGATTTTTTTTCCACAAATGGAATTATTCCACTGTGCTGTTAAATATCATTAAGTTCGTTGCCCTTGGCTAAACAGGCGCCTTTTGCATCATTCTCATTGGTGTAGATTCAATGAGAAAGCAACACAGGCCTGGTAAATTACAATGCTGCCGGCTATTCTTGAACTTTTGTTAACAGTATTTGGTGTAGATGGACTTGCCCACCGATCGGAGTAGACGCATATCAGTTGATCGTACATCGACAGAAGTCAATGTTAATTTAACAACAAATCCAATTCGTGCACAAATCTCGAGATAAGCCTTTTTCGAGCTTCCATGAACAGCCTATCTGTGTCTAAATCGCCAGTAACTGAAGGGTACTCGTGAGATACCAGTTTGTTTTTATCTGTGAGACAAGGGATATTAATTCACGGGGGCAATAGCAGCCATGCTGGCCCGGATGTATATAAACCCCATTTGCTTCCATTAAAAGTTCGTTGTTCAAGACAACGACTCTATATGAATTTATTTTCTACCTTTGTGTTGATAAAGCTTACCACAAGAAATTATTTACTCATGTATTGATCTACTTCTTTGCTTATTTGTTTACTTATTTAGTTATATTTTTACTTATGCATTTGGGCTCTTTGGTTCGAGTGAGTGAGTGAATGCTTTGGGTTTAACGTCGTACTTAACAATTTCTCAGCCATATGACGTCGACAGTTGTTCGAAAGTGTGTTAGCTAATGACTGGTATTAAGACATATTTTATATTTAAAATTTTTAGCCAAACTTAGCAGCCAATATGCAGTGGCTGGGACACATTGTGTGCTGGTGCAAACCCAGCCCTGGGCAGACAATTTGTTTACTTCCCCCACCTCGCTGCGATGCCTTGGTGAGAACGACGCATCTGTGAACTTTTGTTTTTTCTATCGTCCTTAACCAGCAGTGAAACAATGGTACCAGTGTCAGATATTGCAAAGTACCCCAATAACGCACACCATACTGGACACTGGATACTTTTACGAATGTGTTTTAGAACTTTTGATCTTTACTGGAGAAAAACAGATTATGATACACGTATTTAGAGGTGTAACTCTTTTAAGAAGTTGGCTTCGCTTTATCACGGATACTTAGTCCGTTATTTTGTGTTTGGTTTATTTGACTGACGTTTTATGTCATTGTTATTAATTGCTCGAGTGATGATATAACTAATTAAAGACCTCAACTAACACCTGCCTTCTCTGCATATATTAAACACTTTATATAAAATAGCAGGCATCTTGTATCAGGTAAGTTTTTTTTTTTTTTTTCAACTGTCAGCAGGGGGTTACTGCACGGAATACTTACTTTTTATTTAGAATAACGCAAATTCTTCAGCAACGGAGACTTGTCTGTATGTTTATTTATTTCATGGATGTTTTACGCCGTACTCAATAACACTGGATGAAGAATCACTACAAGCGATAGCGATAGATTTTATTTATTATTAGATCTCTAATACAGTTAGTTGTCTTTCTGACGTAATTTGCCATTGGCAATCCGCAATCTATTCAAACCATCACCAGAGATACCCGCGTTGAACTCCGAACTATATACTATCAATAAATGGTTGGAAAATACTTCACGAACTATTGCAGCAGCTGTTGTAATCATTTTAAAGCACACCACTCGAAAGAACATGTTCAAGGCTTATTTGTTTACACTAATGTTTCGAATGTATTTACATGTTTGTCCTTGTAACGACTCACGTTCGCTTCCATTCTGGACACAAAAGATGATTATCGAGATTTGCTGAACGCCGATCTTTGTCGGGGTCGTGGTGACCATTAGCGATTATCGACATTCCTGGGGATAAACTTCCTTCGAGATCATTTGCTTTCCATCCTATATTAAAAAGTATGCTTGTTCTTTTTGTGTGGTGGTTTATTCCCAAGGGTGATATTATTGGCGAAGCCTACACTTACACTGTAAGTGTTGCCTTCTAATATGACGTAAGAGAGCTCGGTCGATCACTTAGCAACGCCAAGTTTTATTAACAAGAAATAAACAGCTCTGGATAGCAGATTTAACAACTTACATGTATAACGCTCTGTCCAAGCAAAATCACACACAAGAGCTGACAACTACTTCTTACAACTAATAAGATTACAATGGCATCAGGAATCTTTGGAATTTCCTGTCCAAGAATGGTACTGAACTCAAGTCTTGGAACGACGGTTTGATCCCACTACTTTGAATCACTCGGCTACGACCCGTTCCTCATCCCGATAGAATGAATACATGAGGGATTACGGCTTAACGCCATATGGTCTATTTTCCAGTCATATCGTGGCGAGAACACGTTTAAAACAGGATCCAGTAAATGGTTTCCGATAAAATGAAAACACCAAAAATAAAACAAAAGTAGACGAAAATGTTTAAAAACAGTTAAAAGAACAAAACCTTAGTTAAAACTCGAAAACCATAACATTTTTAGAATATATAATCTTCATTGATGCCTCTTGGACACAATGCTCTGCGCTGGTGATGACATTTGGGGGTAATCATTATAGGTTATTGTTAGCGAGACAGTCAGACCTAACATCTAAACGTGCTCGAGTTGTGTCATCCAGCTAGGCAAACAGTGGTTAGGCAAGGATAACGCCATAAGGTCAATAACACTGATTGGCATGTAGCCATTGCCACAATGACCAGTCTTCGCTTTCAATAACGTCATGATGTTTGCGACTGGAAGTTCTTCGCGATGTTACGTTTAATGGGAAACCGTCCTGGGCGAAAGCGGTAATATTTGGTCTGGTTGTTTCAGGACAGATCCCCTCAATCGGGGCTTCTGTTCCAATACCCCGGCGGTGATGTTGGTGGTAATGACCCCAGCGACGACCGGAACAATGTGCCCATCGCCGTCACACAAACTAGATTCTCTTTGACTAAGGCGACCGCCAGATCGGTTTGCCTGAATTACCTTTCGACTACTTTGACTGACCTAATACAATTACATGGAACGCCAGACACAGCTCGTGGGCTTAAGGTCAAGCACTGTCTATTCTGACCCTCTCTAAGACCTAATATAGGGATCAAGTGGAAGCAGTGTCTCACTCGGAATAAAAGGGAGCAGAACGTGCCTTGATGGAACCGGCTTCTGTGACATCCGCGGCGCATTCTTCTATCTGCTTGTTTATTTTTTTGTATATATCTGGCAGTTGTGCTCAAGAAATTTTCACTTATTCGACTGTGGTCTGGTTTATTGGTTGGGGAAAACGGACTGTTTGGAATAAACCACGTACCTTTTCTGTAATTTTTAAATACTTCTCAACCTTCACCGCTTGTTGATTAAATATTGATAGAGAGTAGTGCATGACAAGAACATATGCATAAAATAAGAGGTGATACCTGCAAAACAAAAGCAGCCCTCAGGTGCTGGAATGAATGAGTGAATGATTATGGTTTTACGCCTGCAATATGTCAGCCATATCGTAGCGAGCCAGGTGTCAGCGGTGCCAGAATTGTGGTTATATGTGTTTGATATTGCAGTTGGGAAATCCCATTCAACTGTGGAATTTCCAGAAAAATCAAATTAAAATTTTTTTCTGTGGTTCTTTAGTAACACTTGCTCGTAAAAGCTGTGAAATGTAAATATGAAAGGTAGACTTTAAAGCAGTACTCTTTATGAAGCACAGCACCCCGGCCTAAGTGGAAGGGGATTACATTTAACATTGAAACAGAGGTTTAGGTATCGTACACGGTCTGCCATTGTATATTAATAATAAAACGTGTTAAACTGATTTTAAAATACACACAAAAAACGAAAAATAACACTAAAAATGACACTTTAAAGGGTCTCGTGTTTTTGCAACAATGAGAGCAATCCATAGTTAATAATTCATACTAAACTAAAGCGAATCATTAGTGTAGAGTTTCCTTTATTTATTTATTTATTTGATTGATGTTTTACGCCGTACTTAAGAATATTTCACTTATACGAGCATTATGGTGGGAGGAAACCGGGCAGATCACGGGGGTTTCTTTTAGATATGCAGCGAAGAAATATCTGCACACACATTTAGAGCTCAGGGTGTTTGTACTGCATTTTGTCTGTAAAGCAGGACAAAGATCTACCTATATAGTGCGGATCATAAGCAGCCCATAGGCAGATGTTGGCACCATCTGGATCGCATCTTACACGGATCTTGATCAGCCAGTAGACGTGGTCTCGTTCAGATCGTTTTACGGCACTTTACCCTTTGTCTTCACGCTAGCCAAAAATGTGTCTTCAGTTTGCTTGCCTTGTAAAGCCGGCGTGATGACGAGAAAAGTATTAGTAAATAGTCTGTCATTCGCCAAACTTTCTCCCATTCAAGCCAGCCTCTCATTCTACGTTTTGCTTTCTCGTTTCTCAATTCAAGTGTCAGTGTGAGTTATAAAATAATAAAAAAGTTATTATGTATAAGTTCTGTTATAACTATACACTATATTTAGCACTTACCTTGACTTCCTCAGAAAACTTTGCGTTGAAGGTAACCGTGTATTGTACATGAAGGTTATGGTTTTGCATTTACCAAATAATTGCGTAAACAGCCTGAACCCGATCTGCGAATTAGTAACCACGCTGGGAAAAAGACTGTTTGTGAATATTTTCTTTAATTCCAGAGAACACAGAGGGTTGGTGGCATTTGTTATAAGTTAGATGAGTTTATGTGTGAGTGTTAGTGTATGTTGTAAACGGGTCACGGATGATGCTACGCACATCATATGCGGATCCTACGCCCATCATATGCGGATCCTACGCCCACCATACGCGAATGGTACACCCATCTTGGCTGTATGTTTGTGGATTTCACGCCCTTCCTACGTGGATGCTCCGACCCACATCCGTGTCAGATATATCGTTTGGATGGAGCAGCACTTTACCCACTGGGAACAGTTAGGTTTTTGGTGACTAGACGCAACTCTGGGCACTTTGAGCAGCCGGTCTGACACTGGAGCCAGTTAATTTCATCTATAATGCACCCTGGTAATGCATATTGTACCAGGGTTATGGGAATAGGGAAAGTATGATCAGAGCTAGTAAAATTTTGAGATGAAGCCGTCAGATTTGGTCATGGTTCGATCGTGATATTTGCACTGCCGAGACGTTAAAATGCAAATGTCATTAGGCTGTCCACAAAATGCTACCTGGTCACTTGCATCTCACACACTCTCACGAGATTAGGGTCATATTCTAAGGTTAGGTATGCATTAGAGAATTCAATAATCCCACAATGATATTGAGTGTGTTAGCGCTGATTGACGATATTGCACAAAACGTACATGTACAGCAAAGACATTCCCCAGATATCTGAGCCCAGACTTGGGTGATTGATTGAGAATGCTAGACCTCCCAGGAGGACTGCCGCAATAAAGAGCGTGATATTTTAGAGGGAATGAATATGTTCTGGGAACAACTTTAGAATGCCGCACCGTAGTTAAGATCTCATCCAGATTAATCAATAATCGGTATTCCTACTCAGGAGAGAACACGTGATCGTATCTACTTGAGGTTTCTCGGGTAAACAGTGTCAAAAACTTTGTTTTTCTCTAATCCATTTTCTTCCCTCTCGATCACAAGCTACATAGTATAAGTTTTTATGTGAAGCTCAAAAATGGAAAAGAGTAATAATTTTGAGCTGGAAAACCAGTTTAACTAATCGATAAATCTATCCATTCGATTCCGTTTGAGGCTCTCGTAACTCTGATTCGCTATCAGAGAAACTGCATTTCAGGTCAAACCAGCGAAAACCAGCTCATTTATCATATGAAGATTAAAGAGGCTATATGCGAACAATTTTTGACAAATAAATCCAATCAGATTTTTGTTATTATTTTAGAACAGCCTGAGTAACTAACTTTTTACAAAACAACCATCTGCACCTGTGCATGGTCTGGCTACAGTATTTTCTGAGCAAGTTCCTTACACTGGTCATGTGGTCCCAAGCCAAATGCAGGAGCCAGTTTTTGAAAACATCTAGTTCATTTATTTATTCATTTGGCAATTCGCGGAGGTGTTTAACTAGACATTTTATAGGGATTAGGAAACATAATTTCATATTGTTTACATTCATACTGCAACAACAAACGTTCAACTATCGTATTGTGGTGAGATTCAGCTGTGGTGTCTTATAAAGGAAAATAAGACGAAGTTTAATATATTAACAACGCTGAAACGTTAATAAAAAGCATTCTAGGTCAATTAAACCGCATGTTTGAAATCCGAAACACAACCATTTCCCTGCCTCACAGAAAGAAACAAATAATGCTGATAACTCACACACATTTAAAATTACTGTTCCTCGTTTACATAACTCCAACATGACCCCTACAAATATCCCCACTCTCCTTTCCTTAATTCGAAATGGTTTAATGCAAAGCTCCATTTAATCTGTTGGCAGTTTTGAAGTATTGACGCGAAATGCTTTTGGAAACAATATTTTTTAGAAAGGTCACCCTCAGTTTTCTAAGAATATGTCATAACTGACAAGCGTGCCGTCAACTCCACTTAATTCAAGCCAGTTATTCGATTTCCAGGGCTGTCTCCGATATATCTTCGAGAAAATAATTTTGAACTATTAAAGTCATAGTTAATCCTATAAAGGACAGTTCCAATCCTAAAAATCACTTGATCCACGCAATTTATCCTCATGTCATTATCTATTAAAAACTTGTGAAAAGACAATCATTAGTTTCTGTACTCTGAGGTCATTGCGTTTTCATCTGGAACAGAGATGATAGTACGTGTTAAGTAGCATCACATTAAATATATAACACCATCCTGCGAATTTGATGTCGTAAAAATATGCCTTCCTGACTATAAAAACAATGTGGGAGAACATACAAGAAGATGCTACTTGCAAATCGCGTGTAATAAGCCAGACGAGCTTGCACAAGTCAGCGGGCACGTTTACAAGGTATGTCGTAAGTCCCATTTCAGGTAACATTTTTCGTAAAAAATGTTGTCTGGGTTATGTTCCATAAGACGACGTCACCTACGAGAAGAATTAATTGACAAATATTTTTTAAAGTGGCCCAAATATTTGAGTGAAATCCTTTTGGTGCAAAATTTTGCGCACAGTAAAGGTAACATGGTGGAAGGTTACATGATAATTGTAGCTCACTCTGATTTTGAGATATTATTAAAAATTGTGGACTGGTTCTCCGTATAAAAATACGCCGTAAATTCGCACTTAATATATATTTTTTTGTTTGTTGCCTGAATTGCGCGCGTGTTGAACTCCGAGCTATATAGTGCCCGTAAATGGTCAGGAAATACGTCAATAACTATTGCAACAACTGTTGTAATCATTTTAAAGCACTGCGCTCGAAACAGTATGCCCCAGGCTATAAGATATATTTGTTTACACTAATGTTTTAGTTGTCCTTGTAAAGACCCCCGTTCGTTTCAGTTCTGGACACAAAATGATTATTTTGAAGATTCAATGACAGCCCGATTGTTCTGTATATATTCCCTTCAGTGAAGATGCGAGGTAGCAGTGGACTCCATGCAACATGAATGGCATTGAACCCACGTGTCCGGTAAACCAGAATTTGAAAGGCAAACCCTTTTGTACTACTCGACCACAATCCACTGATCATCTTGATAAGTAAAATTTGTGTTTGAGAAGCCATATGTTGACAACTAAATAGTGATTAGAATCCACAACAGCTTAATGATGCTTTATATACTCAATGATATGTGCTCTTGGTGAGATTTCGGGGTAATCATTGCAAGTTATCGTTTCCTGCAGCGAGACAGTCAAACGTAACATGGAAACGTGATCCGGTGGTGTCCTCTGGTTAGGTCACCCGCGGCTAGACACGGATAACACGACAAGGTCAATGACACCGACTGGCATGTAGCCAATGCCACAATGACCTTCTTGGCCTTTAATAACGTTATCATGTTTGCGACTGGAAGTCCTTTGCGATGTTACATTTATTGGGAAACCGTCCCGGGCGAAAGCGGTAATGTTTGCTCTGGTTGTTTCAGGACAGATCCTTTCACTCGGGGCTTCCGTCCCAGTGCCTCGGCGGTGATGGGGTGGTAATGACCTCTGTGATGACCAGAACAATGTGCTCTTTACCGTCATATAAACTAGATTCTCTTTGATTAAGGCGGCTGCCAAATCGGTTTGTCTGAATTACCTCTCGACTACTTTGACTGACCTAATACAATTACGCAGAGCTCCAGACACAGCTCGTGGGCTTCAGGTCAAGCACTGGAACACGCTCTATTCTGACCTTCTTAAGTACACGCTTAGGACTAACACATGGATCAACTGGACGCTCACTTGGAATAAAAGACAAAATGAATCTTGCCTACGAGTATTTGGCAACTTTGACAGGAGCAACCATCCATCTACCAATGCAGAAGTTTTAAGGAGGTTTTTCACTCGTTCTACCGTTTTGGGTTGAAGAAAACAGACAGTTCGGAATAAACTATGGAACGTTGGTATTTTAATCCACATTATTGTTAAATCCTTAATAACCTTTGCCACCTGCAGTTGAAACAATTAGAGAAACTCACCCATGAAAAAGATGTATGCACAAAATAAGGGTTGATTTATGGGAAACAACGCAAACCTCAGGTGTCAGTGGTGTGAGGCGTATAGTTTTGTATGTTCGATATTACAGACAGTAAATTCCATTTTGTGATGTTCCCAGTTCAATTAAAATGCAGGTTTTCTCGGTCGATCTTTAATTACCCTTGTTTGCAAAAGGTACGAAAGATAAGTACGAAAAACAGTACTCTTTATAAAGCATATAATCTCGGCCAGAGTGGACGCCTGAACAATTAACTTAATCATACGCATTCAGTCGCTTTGTATCAATAATAAAATGGGTTGCATTGATTACAAAAAGTAACCAAAACAATCAGAAGAAATCAAAACAAGCTGAAGTTTCATAGGATAGCGTTTTTGCAGTAATCACCAGAACAACAGCATTACCAGATATTTGCACACACAGTCAGAGATCTGGGTATTTGTCCTATACCTTGTAAGTAAAGCCGGGTGTAGGCTAGCCGTCTTGCGAGGGAGCATCGGGGTTTTGGGTGACTGGAAGCAATTTGGGGCATACAATTAGACGGTGGTTTTAGTCGTGAAACCATGCACCTCAAGAAGCGAAATTGATTACATAACTGTGACTGACAGCTGCTGACACATTCGTAAGACAACTTCTTTTTTCAGTTCTGCTTTTCTCTTCTAATCCTGTTATATGACAAGCGTGCGTGTTAAAGGTAAAACATCGGTAAAGCCAATCTACACCCGTATTAGCAATGTATAAAGCAAAAATATAAAAAGAGTAGCATACTCCGGTAAAGCTGAAATATATTTGTAGACACGGTAGAGTGGGGAAAACTGTTGCATCACAAATGGAAATTTCTGAAAAATTATTGAGCACGACATGGAACACGAATCAAACAAATAAATATACGGCTTTCAGCTGTAGAATTCCACTACATATTTAAGATAGCATGGCAAGTTATTGATAGACAATAACACCAGGGTTCACGTGTGATTTTGATATATCTGTCACGTGCTATCTAGGTAACATTCATTTAACGCAATTTGACCGACGGACCTGTCTTAACACACACAAAAATATGTTTCAAAAGAAACATCAGGATTCCTCAAAAAGTTACGTGTTTACGTGTATAGATTTTGTTAAATCGCTGTACTATGACGACTGTTTTAACGACTGGCAGAAATACATATTTTAAGCTTGCCAAGAGGATACAAGTTTATGTTGTACATATGAAGACAAACGTTAACCAAGGCGAAACTTTCTCAGGGTAGAGAAATCCATACCTGAAAGTTTCAGTAAAAATATGTTTCTTGATAACGTCGATCTTCATACTGCAAATATATGCAATGTCTCATTTCAGCCAAAAATGACGTTTTTGATGGAGGCTGCATGTTTGGCGGGTTACTATTAAGCACCGATCCCGACAAAGTTTTAATCTGCTGATCAGAAAATTCATAGATTTGTAATTGGATTTTGAAATTTGCATTTTCGTATCGAACTTCTCTAGAGCCGATCACCGCCTTACCGTAGCAGGTCTTTTAAATATGGCATTCGTCTAATTTGTACCGTATTTTAAAAAATCTCACGCGTGTGGTGCCATGAGATTTGGATCATATTTCGTCTTAACTTTGGGAGAAAGCGTGAGATTACATCAAGATTTCATTCGTAATATTTCATTCAGCACAAAACGTGTAACTGCACTACCTCCGCGTTTTCAGATAAATGTCATCCGCATGTCCACAAAATGTCCCCTTGTCACTCGCATCTCGAATTTTCTCACGATATTAGAGTACTATTTAAGGTTAGGTATGTATTAGAGATCTCAATAATCGAACAGTCGACATTAAGTGCGTTTGCGCTGATTGACCCCATTGCGCAAAAGCTCGATGCACAGCAAAAAGATTCGACAGATATTTGAGCCAAGACTATTGGAGAGAAGATTGAGGATGCTAGACCAACGAGGAGGACTCCCGAAATAAACAGCGTGATGTTTTAGGGTGAGTATCGATATATTCCCGGAAGAGCTTTAGAACGCTGCACGTGGTTAACATGTGATCTAGGTCTCGTGGGTTTCAGAAAATATCGATATTCCTATTTTAGGAAGAACATCTACTCATTTCCGTTTGCCTATTCTTCTGCGTTTGCAATGCTCATCAAAAGTGTGTTTGAGAGTTATTGAAATTTTGATTCGAAATCGAAACAACTGCTTTTTACGTCAAGACAACCTAATTTATGTATATAAGTATCATAGAGGCGACACCAAAAGTCTTGTGCAAATAAGTCGATGAGTGTAAATTCAATCAAATTTAAAGAGCGGCTCGCAATATAACTTTCTCAATCTATGTAGTCACTTTAAAACAATGAATAGTACAATAATTTAAAACCAATAATTTGAACTTTACTTTGTGAATACAGCGAATTTTTAACCATTAGCCAGTACAGATTTTTTGACAAAGATCTCCGGTATAGCCTCTTCAATTTAAAGCTCAAGTCATTTTCCAGCACATTAAATAAAACAGAAGTCTACACCTTTTCAAAAAGATATTTTCATTCAAGTCATATACCAGTAGCTTACTCATTTAGAAATGGGCAGATTATGTAGAAGGCGGTGAATCGCACAAAGTAATATGCACGCGATGTATGGAACCAGACACCTGGCAACCCCTAGCGCCTGTTCATGGTCTGGCTACAAGAATTCCTGAGCAAGTTACTTACCACGGTCAACTGGTCCCCATGGATAATTGGGAGCTAGTTTTGAAAATAAACTATCCATATATTTATTTCTGACAACGCGCGAAGCACATTAGTTGGACATTTGATGGGTATTACGAAAGGTATGCTACAAAATTTCCGCATTCACTCTGGGACGGTCAAAGATCAACTATCACATTGTGGTCAGACTCAGCTGTGGTGTTTGAAGAGGAAAATCAATTGTAATTGTGATATTCCAATTACCCTAAAGCATTAATCAAAAGTACCCAAGATTAATAAAACCACGGTACTCTTTCACAAAACTTTTTCAAGCAATTTTTCGTAACTTTCCTCCCAAATGACGTCTCTTGATGGTACTATTAACCTAAACTAGGTCTTTTACGAAGAAAAGTTTTGAGAAACACGACTTACGAAGTTTTGTGAAAGTGGTCACACATGTCTTAAATGTGGTAAATAATCATGTCCCACAAAAAGAAAAATACATTTGATTTCTAGAGGTTAAGCGAGATCGCAATGCTTTATGCATACCTTTTCATTGCATACATTTATATTTGAATCTATTCAAACATTGGCTTCAATTCCGACATTCGCATACTTCTAGTAAAGCGTGACATGTCGTTCGAAGTTGATAGTCACAAAGCCATTTACAAAAGAATCCAAAAGATTTTCGCAAGGGACTGTGTGACACATACAGACAGTAAACAAAGGTGGAAACTTTGCTGGTGTTTTTCCCATGTTGACTGTATACCTCTGAAAAATAATGCTTCTGATGGCAATGAGGTTGGAACAAGTAACTAAGCACCGGTGTACTTATAAAAGTCGATCATTTATCAATTCTGCAGAAACATCGAGAATCTTTCTAGTTAGTTTGTCGTTTGTTTACATGTTAATTCAATTTTCGTTCTTTATATACCATATCCAAATCCCCATATGTAAAATTATGTATGCACTTAAGTAGAAAAAAAAGCGTTACGCATTACTGACAGGTCATATCTCATTTAATGTTACTGTACTCCATTTCCATAACACCTGCTCAGCCTCCTTTTCCCAGTACGAAACGCTTTATTGGGAAACTTCATTCAATCTTCTCTAGGCAGATTTGATATTTTGAAATACTGACTCGAAATGATTTAAAAGCAATATTTTTTAGAAAGGTCCTCCTCAGTTTCCTGCAAACATGGCATGTTCATAGCTGCCGGTCGGCCCCGTATCCGTCATTCTTTGTTGGATTATTCAACTTCCGAGATTGTCTCGAATACTTTCGCCAAACTAATTTCAAACCATCAAAGTCAGTCATCTATATAGTCGTCTTGTTGAATCACTGAATCTAAACTGCAAAAGGCAATTTCATTCCTACAAATCTTTTGATCCAAGCAATTTAGACTCTGGTCTTTGTTTATTAACAACTTGCAAAAAGAGAATGCCATCATTAATTTTGCAATAGGCTCTTTCCGTTCTCATCAGAAGTGGGGATTGGAATTCATGTCAGCTATGTCCACATTTAACATCATAAAAGCATCCTGCTAATTTGAACTCGTAAAAATACTTTCCTGTGTGGAAAATGTCATGATGCTCACGCTTATTTGTTTGAAGATGCTACTGGCGTGGCGCATGTAAACATCTATTGTGTGACATTCACTAAGGTTAACTGGTACACCAAAGTCTTTCTCGCTGCCCAGATTTAATGCAAGCTCGTTAAACCTCCATAATGTAATGGATGAAAACCAGAGCATCGTACTAGACGGGTAACGAGATTGATTTAAAAACAAAGATGACGATTAGTACGCTCTTACATGGAGGTCTGACGGTTGCTTATTGTGGTTACAGCTCCGAGAACAATGGTAGCAGCAGATTCTTGAGAATTCCATGCCAAAGAATGACAATGGAAGCACGACTCCGGTAAACCACAATTTGAAAGGCAAACACTTTTTTGCCACTCGGCCACAAACTACCCCTCATCTTGATAGGTAAACTTTCTTTTTCAGAAGTCATATTTTGACAACAAATTTGTGATTAGATATTGACAACGGTATAATGATGTCTTATAGACCATGCTCTGCGCTGGTGATGACATTTCGGGTTATTTAATGACATAATCATTATAGGTTATCGCTTCCTAACATGTAAGCCTCCTCAGGTTGTGTCATCCAGCTAGGTAAACCGTGGCTAGGCAAGGATAACGGGACAAGGTCAATCACGCCGACTGGCATGTAGTCATCGCCACAATGACCTATCTTGGCTTTCAATAACGTTACCATGTTTACGACTGAAAGTCCTACTGGCTTTGATACGTTTAATGGGAAACCGTCCTGGGCGTACGAGATAAAGTTTGCTCTGGTTGTTTCAGGACAGATCCCTTTACCCGGGTCTTGTGTTCCAATACCCCGGCGGTGATGGGGTGGTAATGACCCCAGTGACGACCAGAACAATGTGCTTATCACCGCCACACAAACTAGATTTGCTTTTACCAAAGCGGCTACCGGATCGGTTTGTGTGAATTACCTTTCGACCACTTTGACTGACCTAATACTATTACGAGGAGCCCAGACGCTGCTCGCGGGCTTTAGATCAAGCACTGCCACACGCTCTATTCTGAGCTTAACTATACTCTTAGGACTATGGATCAACTGGGAGCTGTGGCTCCCTTCGCATGAAAAATAGAATGGATCCTGGCTGGGTAGAATCGGCAGCTCTGGCAGCCGCAATTCATTCGTTTACCAAAGCGAAGGCGATTATTTATTGGTTTGTGTATTTAATTATTTGTGCTCAAGATGTTTTTACTCATTCGACGGTGTGGGGGGTAGGGATAGCGGTTCTGTGTTCAAGGTGGGTAGCCTTCCAGCGCGACACAGTGAACCAGGAGCCTCTCATCAATGCACTCGTTGTGCGATCAAGTCCAGCTCACACTGGTTTCCATTCCTGCCGTGGTAAGGTCTTCCAGCAACCTGCGGATGATCGTGGGTATTCACAGGGGCTGTACCCGGCTTCCTCCCACCACCTCCCACCACCATACTGCCTGCCGTCGTTTAAGTGAAATATTCTTGAGTACGGCGTAAAACAGAAATATGAATCAAACAAAAGAAATAAATCATTCGACGGTGTTCAAGTTTAATTGATTTGAGGAAACCGGAGTGCTTGGAGAAACCAACAGGCTCATTTAAGTTTCTGTGATTGTTAAAGTCATATTAACAATCGCTAACTGTAGGTGAAACACTTATCGACCTACAAAAAGGTATACATAAAACAAATGGTGAAACATCTCAGGTATCAACAGTGCCAGAGTGATAGGGTTATATACGTTGGATATTGCAGGCCGGAAAATTCCAATTAAATCTGATCTTCCTAGAACAATCAATGTACAAAAGCACCTGGTAAGTTAAGGCGGAGAATGGGCCGTAGGGAGGTACGATAAGAAATGCATATTTGAAAAACTCAACGCAGTTCCGTGAATTTCCGATTCAGAAGCATACAACTTGGTTGAAGCGCCCGTCAAATCTCTCGGACAAAAACGCCAAGTTTTGGATCAAACATGGCACTGTGTTTTTAATTTGCTATATCAAGATCGACATTAACCACAAAAAATGTTTTTCTGAAATTATCCCGACAGTATCTCTGTGTTCTGTCAAAGTTTCCAACTTGCTACCGTGTGTCTTCATATGTTATAGATAAATTTTAAAATGTAATCAGTTTTGTCAAATTTTCCATGTATTAAATCCTGTATGCCACCCTTCTTTGGCAATGCATTTCTTATCGTACCTCCCTACGGCCCATTCTCCACCTTACCTTACCAGGTGCTTTTGTACATTGATTGTTCTAGGAAGATCAGATTTAATTGGAATTTTCCGGCCTGCAATATCCAACGTATATATCCAACACTCTTGTGTGTGTAAAGATATAGGCCAACTGGCATTAAATAATAATGAGAATCGACAATAGTAAGATATACTAATATGTAACATTTGGCAACTACACTGTGCAGTATTTTGTTACATTTGTGACACAGTGACTTTCCCCACACTACAGTGTCTAATACAAAAAAAATATTTAACTGTGACTAATATATAGGATTGTTCGATTTCATGGCCTGTACATCGCGCACAAGGATGGAGATTTGCTTTAGTCGATGTTTGGAACTTTGTTATATAGAAAATAAAAAAGGGAGTAAAACATAACTGATAAAAGATATCAGCAACTGTCAGTCAGGGCAGTTTCTTGCACTGGGGCCTATTCCTCGCCTTAATACACCAGGGCACGTATTCACAAAGATTCTTAAGCATTTCTTAACGTTAAAAAATTCTTAAACCCACTAAAAAATTCTTAAATAGCTAAAAAATACTTAAGTGTCACTCATAAAAAAACTTAACTGTTAAGAAATTCTTAAATTCTAAGTGTGCCCATGACCACTTTTATCTTTTTCTTAAATTCTTAAGTATTTCTTAAACAACAACAACATGGCGGCCGCTCAACCAAATCGATGCCACTTTAAGGAAAGAAGAGATTGTTTGAACGAATATAATGATAGGGAGCTCTTAGAAAGGTTTCGTCTGGATGCTGCAGGGATTCGGTATATCGAATCACTAGTTAGGGATGACGTTGTAAGTGGATCGAATAGAAACTGTGCACTTACTCCAATGCAGAAAGTGTTGATTACTCTTCGTTTTTTGGCAACTGGGAAAATGCAGCTATGCAATGGTGATGACATGGGAGTCTCACAGCCGACTGTATCTAAGGCTATCACAGCTACTGTAAGAAGTCTATCTTCAAACCGGCTAATTGCTCAGTTCATTAGTTTTCCACTGACAGCTCGCGAAATCCGTGAAAAACAGGAAGTGTTTTACGCTACTGCCCAGTTTCCAGGCATTGTTGGGGCTATTGATGGGACACACGCACAAATCACCGCTCCTAGCACATATGAAAATGAATTTGTTAATCGGCACCATTACCACAGTATTAACGTTCAAATTGTTGTGGATGCGAAGTACAACATTCTCGACATTGTCGCAAAATGGCCAGGGTCAACACATGACGCTCGAATTCTGGCTGAAAGTGGACTGAGACAGCTTTTTGAAAACCACCACGCACCTATCCACACTCATCTGATCGGAGATAGTGGGTACCCATCTAAACGCTGGCTTCTTACCCCTTTCCTCAGGCCACAACCCGGCCCTCAAACAAATTACAACAGGTATTAAAACATCACCTAACTGAGCTTTGTATCGCGAACATTGAGTTGTTTCCCTTGCTATTCATTGGCGGCGCATACTTTTCTGTATTCGGTAATTGACGGGAATTTTTTTTTTTTTTGAAAGAAAATATATCCTCATTTCAAACACTTGAGTTTTTATAAAGATGCATAATTACTGAAATGTAAACATTATAAGAGTTCATCGCAAAAATTTGATGAAGGCATAAATCCTTCCTCACAACAGGGGGGATAACTGGTATAGTGGTTAAGTTTGACCATCTTATAATCCTGATATTCTGAGATCGAATCTCATTTGTGGAAAGTTATTTTTTGGCAGGTTTGTTTTTAAGCTCTGGATAAAATGATTTGTTCATTTTGTTACATTTTAGGTCCCACAAAAGGACACGTAGTGTAGTTGAAAGGGGTATAGGCCAGGTGAAGAGAAGATTTCATGTATTGCATGGAGAAATAAGGATGTCACCAGACAAAGCCTGCCAAATAATTTTGGCATGCGCTGTTCTGCATAATATCCAGGTAATGAGTGAATGAGTGCTTGGGGTTTAACGTCGTACTCAACAATTTTTCAGTCATATGACGACGAAGGAATCATTAGGGTGCATGCACGTGTAATGTGCCTCCTTGTTGCAGGACGGATTTCCACCGCTCTTTTATTTAGTGCTGCATCACTGAGACGACTTACCGAAGGCAAGTAAGCCGCCCCGCCCGAGCCATTATACTGATACGGGTCAACCAGTCGTTGCACTATCCCCTTCATGCTGAACGCCAAGCGAGGAAGTTACAACTTCCTCTTTTAAAGTCTTAGGTGTGACTCGACCAAGGATTGATCCTGGATCTACCGGTCCCGAAGCGGACGCTCTACCAACTGTGCTATCCGGGCCGGTTCCAGGTAATGAAGAAGAGGATGAAAATAATGGAGGTGATCAACAAGGGGATGGTGTCATTGCTCCAGATGCCAATGTTGAAGGCGTTCGATACAGACAGCAATTTGCCGAAACTCATTTTTGAATTTTTTATTGACTGATCGCCCTGTTGACTGTGACTTCTCCCTCTTTCACTCAATCTCATGCTGTATGTTCTTTGTGAAAACACATTGTGTTCAAAATAAGCCTCTGTTTTTGTTTAGCCCACCTACTCCATTATCATACTAGTGATATATTAAACTGTTATTCCCTTACACATCCAGTTGAATGAATATGTAAGTGCTCTCTCTTTTTTTCTGCGAATTAACAAACACAATAGTTGATACTAAAAGAATAAAACTTACATTTATTAAATATGAGCAATGGAATATGCTTGAGTTTGATTCCACTGCTTGCCTTGCGTACTGCTTCACGATATCCCAGCCACGTAATGGCAGCCAGTTTATATCCTGGGCAAGCAACACTGGATCACATCACTTGTTCAGTTAATGTTAATTGCCCGAGCTTGATCAATACTAGATGACAATACTTCCTGCAGTTTCAGTACTGACGGTTCCACAGTCAGTACATCAATTATCTGAAACTGTATTGCATATCACCATTTCTTTCTTAGTCATTTTATTAACAGGTCTAAATTGTACTGTCCTTATGCTACGATTGCAAGTGTTGTAATCCAAGGACACCAAAGCTAAGTGACAAGTTACTGGCTGACATTTGTCAGACATTATCTGCAATAAAATGGCAGAATCCAGGTTTACACTCACATCCTCAAAGCTGAAGCACTATGATCTTGACAAGAGAGCTTAAGGCTAAGACTCAGCTGATTTTCCCCTGGGGTATTTTAGCTGTACAATTATACTTCAAAAATGCTAATAATATCTGATATTACAATTATTCAAATACATATTTGTTTACATACAGAGGGCCAATATTTCAGGAGCTGTGTTGCTTCCTATCGGCATTCATTAGTACCTGACAGGAAAAATAAATTTATTCCATAAGCCCATGGTAAATGAATACACCCTTTATTGCACGTTAAACTAATATAATACAGAAGAGAAAGCCAAACTGAACAAACCTGAAGTGAAAGAGACTCACCAGACATACATGGCTGAATACAAGCACATTTTTATGGGCAAGTTGGAAAAGAAAAATATTACATGGAAGTAGTGACAGACATGCTAAATGCCTTTATCACAAACATCAAGGATCTGAGGGAGAAATGCAGTAAAAGTGGCACAATATTTTCATTAAATTTATTCTTCTTGATTTCTTTCTTGCAATTTCATTTCATAACACTGAATTTGAAGTTTGAGTTTTTGGATCTTAAGGTCCTAAATAATCTCGGCCTTGCTTGGGTTTGGAAGTGCTTCATGCTGAACCACTGGTGCGCCAGGTGAAGGTACCTCCACTAGAGCCTGTAGGTGGGTGATGTCCACTGCCTGACTGGCACTAGGGCGAGCATCCAAATATGTGATGGGCAAAGGTGCTGGTGGAAAGTATGGTATGTCAGTTGTGCTGAAATGTAGACATATACATTTTTCTATACAAAACATACATACTATATCAAGAATACAGTTATAGAACTATAACTGGCCCTTTAAAGAAACTTAAGTTGGTGGAACTTTTAAACAACAGATACAACTCAAGTTGAATAAAACATAGTAATTATTTTGAGAAAACCAAAATTGGATTTAGTAACTTTTTAAACTTGCTTAACACAACATATATCTGAAGCACTGTGATAAATACCAAATTTACTCATTCATTTTAATTGCACATCATTGCACATTGCATTTTGAGAAAAATTACTTACTGAGATTCATTAAGTTGAATTTAGGTGGAATCTATGCCATCACCAACTCCCCCAAGACAAACATTGTTCTCCCCTAGAACGAACATTACCACCTCAGCTATAGCACTTAATGGCTTTAGTGATGGTCCTCCACCCGTAAAATAAAATAGTATATGCCCAAATAATAAGATCTTTCATTGTATTTGATCTCATATCATTTTAGACTTACAGCTGATGATGCACTCAATGATTTTGACAATAGGTTTTGTTATAAATAAAGATTATGTTTCAAAGTAACAATTATGTACTACCAGTCAACTTGCAAAAAAAAAATTACTATGAAAAATCCTTTGAACTTTCAATTCAGTGAAAGTTGACATTGAGAACATGAACACATGAGAAGATAAAAAGTGTGCAAGTGTTGGGGCAGGTTAAATGGTCTGTTTGCTAGGTGAATATGATGCATAAATCACTGTTTATGTAACACACAGAAAGTGATTTGTTTTGATTTATTTTAATTATTTGATTGGTGTTTTACGCTCACTCAAGAATATTTCACTTATACGATGGCGACCAGCATTATGGGAGAAACCCAAGGTCATCCACAGGTTGCTGCCGACCTTTCCACGTACGGCCGGAGAGGAAGCCAGCATGAGCTGGACTTGAACTCACAGCGACCCCATTGGTGAGAGGCTCCCAGGTCATAGCGCGCTAACCAACTGAGCCACGGCAGCCCCATGATTTGTTTTATGCCATACTTAACAATGTTTTGGTTATTAGATTAATCCTCACATATTCTAAAATTTCATTTATGACATGAATCAAAATATAGGTCTATTTGAATGAGTCTTTTTGCTGTGGTAGTGCTTGGTATAAAAATGATATCTGGCTCATTGATAATTTTACATCTAGTGTCCACAGTTTGGAGAAGTACCTACATTTGCATTTTAATTTAAATAAATCAGTTTCCCTCGTACATAAATATTCTTAAGATTAATAAATGAACTGCTTTCACTCACTTTACAAAAATCTAGTCAATAAAGGCCAAGTTCATCATCCTAATTTAATGTGTCGTTCACTTTGATCATTTGCAATATTATTTTTTCCAGTGCACCCTCAATTTCAAGTAAGAACTATGGTTTTAATTATACTGTGTGCCATTTTTGTTTTAGTGCAATGTTTAAATCCTAGTCAATGTTTAGCTGCATTTATGAGAGATAATCGAACCGACAGCTCTCGAATTCCGGGTACAAACGGTTGAATTGGATTAGTTTTCAAAGGCAGTTTCGACGGTTGATTATTTAGAAAATAACTCCCAAAACTAAAGTTTAGCGAGACTTGGTCTAATCTTATAATTATGAAATACCGTTACACTATTCCAATTAAATATTTTACATAAAATAATTTAAGTTTACATACCCGTCGCACACTGCGCTTTCTTGCAGGCCGAGATTTCCGATTTGGTTTGGGAGAAAATATTGTGCCACTTTTTCTCCACTTCTTCTTGTGACCGCTTGACGGCTGTTAACGAGGCATTCAACCTGTCCGTCACCAACTTCCATGTAGTTTTTTTCTTTTCTGAGGTCAATCCTGGACCCAGCTTGCCTCTCAGTATGTCCTTGTATTGTGCCATGTAATTGGCGAGGCTCAAACACTAGTCGTTTGACCAGTTCGGCTTTCTTTTCCTTTTTTTCTCCATGTCAGATTGTGTTTACATCGAAATGTCGTCTACTGCTTACGTGACATTATGATGTACCAAAATTATCTTTATTATTAGAGACCTCTCTCGTTGCTACGGGACACGCGTTTGAGAAAAACTTATTTTTTAAGTATTTTCTTCTCTAAGAATCGTGTTAAGAAATTTTATGAATGCATTCTTAAATATTTTCTTAGCTAAGAGTAACTTCTATACTTAAGTGTAAATTCTTAGCTAAATCTTAAGAATCTTTATGAATACGGGCCCAGGTCTTTTCTCGTTCGCTGATTTATTACACTTTCTCGTAAAATCTATGAAACATAAATATGAAAAAGGTACGTCTTAGAGCAGTAATCTTCATAATCCACATAAACCAATCTAAGCGAAAGCGGACGCTTGTACAATTAACTGTGGAACAGAGGTTCAGGCATCATAAACGTTTAGTCTGTCTATATTAATAATAAAAGTTGTTGCATTAAACTTAAAATATACCCCCAAAAAAGATAATAATAATAAAAGTGACGCTTTATAGGGTAGCGTTTTGTGTAATAATGAAGTCCATTCACACTGAAATAGAACGAAGGATTAACACCACCGGCTTTCCTATAAGGATTCTGCAAAAAAATCTTTGCACAAAGAGTCGTTGCTCTTGGTGTTTGTGATCTACCGTGTCTGTAAAGGGTCAATCAAATTTCCCAATGAAAGCAATTGGGTGTTTGACAAACAACTTAAAGCATGCGAGAGCATACATGTACGACCCGGCTCTGGTTCGTATCTATGCGGACCTGCGATCACCAACGGCTGCTGACTTTGCTGTTGCTCGATGTTGCTCGGTGTTGTTATACTTTTCAGCGGTAAAAGCACGCAGTTATATCCAGTTTCGTCGATCTAATGCGTTCTGACTTCCAGCTGGTCACACTTGCTCACGATCGCAAAATTTTGTCGATCTTTTCCCCATCAGTGTTACCCGAAGGTCGATTTTGACTTTCTAAAAAAGCTCTACATTTTTGAGGGTTTTTTTATGTTTGATGCTGAGCTATTGAAATCACATTTAGTCTAACTTCGGGCAAAAGGGTGAGATTAGGTCAAAATACCATCGTGATATTTCATTTAGGACAAAGCGTGCAAGTGCAGCACCCATACGTTATCGGATAAATATCACCCGTATGTCCACAAAATGTCACGTTGTCGCTTCCATCCCGAACTCTGTCACGAGATTAATGTATTTAAAGGCGTACAGTATGGAGAGCAAAATGAGAGCAGCGACGACAGTGTGATAGCTGGCAAATGGTCACACGTAATCGGTGAAATACGACGTCTTGTCAGTTTACTTCAGTCAGGGTTTTATTCTAACTGTTAATGTAAATACATAAATAGTAGCAATTTACACGCCCCATAGCACCATGTCTCAAGCAAAACTAGGTAAAAAAGTAGTGATGTTAATTGCAATTTTTTTGGACTTCACTGTCTAGAAATACTCAAAATGCTGTGTTATCATCACATTTAACCTACAATCCCATACATAATCACTTACGTGTTATACGTGATGTTAGGTATGTATTAGAGAACTCAATAATTTAACAATCGACATTGATTATCGACTTTGCCCAAAATTCGATATACAGCAAAGATTCGACAGAGATTTGCCGAAGGCTGTTGGAGAATTGATTGACCCCCCAGAAATATTCCCGGAACAATCAGCGTGATATTTTAAAGTGAATATCGAAATATTCCGGGAACAGCTTTAAAGTTAAGGCTATTCCATCAATCGGTTTCACTCTAAGTTTCTTCAGTTTTGCTGTACAATTAGTATAATTTTGTAAGTTAATGTGGACAGAGCGCCCCGAATCTTTAGAACTTCACTTTATAATTGTGTCTCCTTCCGCTTAACCCCTGGTCTAGGGGGTTTTATATTCATCGTTTTGAATTAAATCGCTACGATGGATACATGAACAGTTGCAATCAAAGCTCAGAGATACGTATTTTGTCTGTCGGCAACTTATATACTAGCATCGTACACGCTTTAGACACTGATTTAATTCATTCGCCTGGAGCAATCCTTAGGTCTTTCCAACATCATAGAAAACTGTTGACTGCTTCTCTTTGCCTGATTCCGTTCTAATTTTGTATCTTATATACTTTCTTATAACCTCTTTCCTTAAACTTGTTGTGTTACGTGTCACTAACGAAGGTAAACCTAACTTTGGAAACTGGCACTATGATTGTTGACCACAGACGTCCATTTTAATGGAAAGCCTGTTACGTTGCATCATTGAATGTTGAACCATCTCGTTAAGATCACGCGAACCCAATCAAATATTCCTACCCAACTAAATCCTATTCCTACTTCTAAATCACCAGCTTTTTGGTTTGTGTGGTGATGTAATTCTCTTAAATAGAAAAGTGTAATGATTTTGTGTTGTAGATTTCAAAATTTTAAAGAATCGTTAATTCTATCCATTCAAATCCGTTTGCGAATCCACTGGTTGTTGTAATGGTTATCCAAAGGGTGACTAAGAGTCGTCCTGATTCTGAATATAAATCAGAAAAACCGCATTTCAAGATCAACTTATTTATGTGTGCTAGAATTAAAATGGCTGCACAGAAATGTTTTCGCAATAAAAAAATATATCCTGTCAACTTTTTGCCGTTATTGTAGAAAAGCCCAACTAACTACCCTTCGCAAAACATCAGTCTCGTCTGTTCGCATGATATCATTTAAAATCGATACATGCTATAAGTTCCTCAAAGTTAAGAAATTTTAAAATTTTCTCAAGTTTTGGAGTAAATTTTATTACAGTAAATAGTAGAGGTTACACTCAGTTAAATTCTGTACAAAGGTTTTTACGTTTATGTAGAAGCTACATGGATTTGGTGTAAGTGATGCCCAGATTTATGTTCCTGTTGGCAAACATTTACGTCAGTCCTTACTCAGTAATACGCTCCTGTTTTCGAAACTATACGTTGGAGAGTGCTCATAACTGTACACGCTTAGGAGATCCCAACGGAGAAAAAGCGATCTTAACGGTTTTTTGAGGATCACATATCCGACAAATATAGGACTATATTCTATGGAAGGCCATATAGGCCGACATGTACTTCAAATTCTGATGCATGTGTCTTATGATTTGCATTATATATATATATATATATATATATATATATATATATATATATATATATATATATATATATATATATATATATATATATATATATATATATAGGTCTGTTTTGAAATGTCTGAGTGGCAAATGTTTGTAAAAGTACACCTTAATTTACCGATACATCGATCCAAAGCAATACCTTACCTAGGCCATAGAGGTGAAATTATCTCATCTACCTCCATGCCTACAACTTACGTCAGTCTCGATAAGCCCAGTTTTACTTATTAAGCTCACTTCAAATGATTTAATTATATCTATAACGGTTAAAGTATACTTTAACAATAAATAAGCAATAAATCTTTACAGTAATCGGTGCAGCCCAATTGCAGCGTGTTCAGTAAAGTTTTGACACAGATATTTTACAAGATATGCATCTGATATCTTGGTAAATAAAGAAAATTTATATTAGCGAATACTGGTTTTTGGACAAAACTCTTCGGAATAGCTTCTTTAAATGAACACTGAAAATATTTCCTGCACACTGGATTTGGAAGGCAGGTACAAGTAGGTTACTCTTTCAGAAGTGGGCCAGTTTATGCAGAGGGCGGTGAATCGCACAAAGTGATATATACACGTTGGATGGAACTAGACAGACAGATTACTATAAAATTTGCCTAGTCTTTATGGTTTTATATTAAAGAAGACAACCCTTTGCACCTGTGCACGATCTGGCAACAATGATTTCCGAGCAAGTTCCTTTGCCATTGTCACCTGGTCCCCTGCTAAATATAGGAGCTAGTGTTCGAGAACATCCAATACAGTCATTAATTTATGGCAATACACGGAGGCGAATTAACTTGAAATTTGATATTGACTACGAAAGGTAATTCCACAAAATGTCCACACTCATACTAGAACAATAAACGCTCAACCATCGCACTGTGGTCAGATTCAGCAGTGGTGTCTAAACAGGAGGAATAAGAGTATTTCTAATGTATTATTATCTCTAAAACATCAAAAGTGCTCAAAATTAATAAAACCATATGTCATAAAACCACAGATGTCAATCAAATATCCTGATATTTTCAATATCTGTGTTACTTTTACATCCACTACTGAAGGGATAAAACAAGCCTTTTGGGGTTTCTGCGAGCGACACATCACTAACGTGTACTTTCTATTGCATTCTTTTTTGTTTATGTATACATCTGACGCAAAAATGACCCCTGGTGAAAGGAAAAAATTTTAAAGTATTGAATTTAGAAATTAATCATGTCAAGGTCTCAGAAAGAAAAGTGCATTGGGTTTTCACAGGTTACACGTGGATTTATACAGGTATATTGCTATAAGTCTTCTTAAAAGACAAATATTACCTTCCAAAAATGATATTCTTCTCGCAAACCATGATAATTCAAACGCAGTTGGTGATGGCAAGCTCATTTACAAAACAATCTAAAACACCATTTCGTAAGGCAACATGTACGAATACCCTATACAGATATTAAATAAAGCTGATACCTTTCCTATTAAGATTGTACATGTCTATCATGAATGCATTCGATGGCAATGAGTTTTAAACAACCCACTAGGCTCCTGTAGAAAGTATTATTCGCTAATTAATTTGCCACATATGTGAAATTAGACAAGTCACATCGTTTTTAATATTACTGTTCTTCGTTTCCCCGATCTCCCATTTCAATTCGAAAGGATTCATTGCAAAGCTCTTTTCTATCTCTCCACACATTGAAATTTTTTGAATATTGCATCGAAATGATTTGAGAGGAATATTTTTTAGAAAGGTCATCCTCATTTTTCTTGGAAGATGGCATGTTCATATGTGACAAGCGCTCCGTAGCCCCACTCTTAGGTGAAATTCTCAGCATCCGGGGTTGTCGCCAATACTTCTTCGTAAAACTAATTTCAAAGCATTCAGGTCAAAGTCAATCATCTAGATACGCGTTTGCCGAGTCATTAAATCATCTGAAAAGTCAATTTCATCTCTGAAAGACATGTGAGCCACGTGTTTTTGCCTCGGGTCATTAACAACTTGCAAAAAAGTATATCATCAACTTTTGTACTGTGAGTTCATTCCGTTCTCATCTGGAGTGGAGATCAGAATACATGTCAGGTTGTATCAGATTTCACATCTAAAAGCATCCTGCGAACCCTGCGAAGTGGTAAATAATTCTTTCCTGTGTAGGAAATGTTTTGTGGGCCACGCATGTTGCAAGAAGATGCTGTTTGCAAATCACATGTGAAAAGCCCGAGGAAGACGTTCATTTTTTGTTTGGCGGCACAAGGCAATGTTGCCATGAAATCCCTTTCGCACAAAACTTTGCACAGACAAAATAAAGGGAAAATTGTAATACACAATAAGGGATCGCTCTGATTCATAATTGTAGGTCACTCTGTGTGTACGTTGTCACTGGAAACGGTTGACTACTACTAGATAAATGACTGCGTCTTAATTTTGCACATTATGTATTTTGTTTTAGTTTTTTTGATGGTTAGCATTGTACGTTGTTTGGAAAAATGGTCTTGGGACAGTTGACCTGGAACATTCACTGCAGTCGACTGCGAGGTAAATGTCTCTCAAACGATATAATCCTATGAAAGCAATGCACAAGCAACAGACATGGTTGTTAAGGTCTACTTCATCTCATCATCTGAAATAAGACTACACCATCTGTTGTAGTTGTTATTAGGGAAAACAACCTTTCCTTGTTTCTTTAAAATTTGCTTTTAGTATATATAGCTATAAGGTAGACTCTTTTAAAGTATGGCCAGGCGTGCAATTTATGCTATGGGGTCAAAATATGACAAGTTATTATATCTCACCATAAGCACAAAATGCCAATGTTCACACCGAGTCCAGTGGTGAGAATTATCTCAACTTTTTTGCTGACTTATATTTAGATTAGTCAAGTTCATTGTACTTTAGACTACCGTGTCTAAAGACTACTATCTTAACCAATTTGCAGCAGCTGAAACTGTCGAAATGGAAATTTTCTATGGGAACGGTAAAGGGGGCGCTTTCACAAAGCTTCGTAAATCAAAATTCGTCACTTTTCTCGTAAATGACGTCGCCTAATGGCACTACAACATCTTTTATGAAAAAGATTACAAGAAATCTGACTTAGGAAACTTGTGACAGTAGGTTGACTCAAAACTCGTCTTCAGATACATTATAGAGCCCGGGAACGCCATCTTCGCCTCTCCAGGTACCTGTATATTTATGTTGTACAAATAAAGACACAGAAGAACGAAAGACCTGAATTTTCATTCATGAATTTACGGCTAATTCGATGACTACACTTATTGAATCTCTTTTCATATCCGTACATCGTCTACATCAATTATACCTTAAGTGGATATGACAATTTAAATCTGGCAAATGATTGAAACAAAACCCAGACAGGAATGGATCCATACAATTTAAATGCCAAAAAATATTATACACGAAAGGCTCTTAAAACGATTTAACAGAAATCAGCATTAAAAAGTGTATACTTTGAAACGAAAGATGATTCCCTTGTGAATGGTATCTGATTTCAAGAGTTTTCTTCTTAAAATCTGCCTTATAAGACAGCGAGCTGACAGTGTCTAGGGACATTAGGAATGGTGATAGCAGAAAGTTAATTATCACAAATGGATTACAGCCATCAATGTCTAATGCGCTTTATAACCTCACTGAGTTTTCATTGCATTTATTCTCAAGAAGCAATGCACTGGATCATGACCTGTTTTTAAGAAATTGCAAAAGGAGTAATAAGTCTCCATTAAACATATTAAAATACCGCGTCTTTCTGGGAAATCCACGTATTGGAAAAGAACACTGGGCTACCGTGTCCCAACAATCAATTACCGTATCAAAACTAAAACTACAGCTTTGCGGATACCATTTACAGAGTGTAGCTCTTGACTATATTAAATTTATACATGTATATGACCTTTTACTTTCTCTTTCAATGAGCCTAGCTCTCAAATACTATAGACAGGATTGCTTATTGTTCAATGCCTTTATCAACGGATCGACCTTACTTCACACATTTTTAATTCATTTCATTGATACCGGGATGCCAAGTACTCAAGAAACGTCTTGACTTAAAACTATTAGAGAAATAGCTAGAGTTGGATTCGAACATGCAACGTTATCGGCCAAAAGCTTGAAAGGTTAACCTACACTTCTAATATCTGAGACAGCGAGGCCTCTATCTCCCATTTCGTTAGCAGATTAAGTAGTAGATACATATATGGCAATCCCAACTAAACATCGGCTATTTTGAGCCACCAATGAATGTTGCAACTCTTAGGGCCAGACTTATCTATACATGCTTGTATATCTTTACATCTTTGGGCATTCATTATTTGTGGATCGTATAAAGAATTCATTTATTTGTTTGGCGTATAGGCGTTTTTCGACTACCTAACAATAGCACATGTTTGCAGAAGAGATTGAGGTTATCGTCAAGCAAATTATCAAACATATACGATTTCCCACACGGCTAGATCGAGACCAGAGATGTACGCACTGAACAATCTTTACAAAGGCACACAGCAGTAAAGAATAATGCGCGTGTACGAGGAGAGGCGCCTCAGTGCTTTGATGATCATCATATATGTTAGTGAAGAAACATTCACAGTGTTAATGGCGAAACCGTGCATAGCATCAAAAGTTGTTCAGACACAGTCCATACCTAACTGCTGCAGGTAAATGCATGATCTTACTTAATAGCTATCCATGTTTATAACCTAATGAATTACTAAAGCTTACTTGACCATTGAAGACTTCTCCACCATTGTAAGTGAGGACCGGAACTTATGTTAAATCTCTTTATATACAGAACTCATCTACTTACTTAATGAAAATTAATACAGATTTGTTTCCTTCAGAACTGATATTGTTGATGTACATTTTCGAGCGACAGTTCACTGAAGAATATTTACGTTGATATATAGATAATAATTTCTTCATTGACTTGATTGATATTTTACGCCAAATAAAAATATTTCACTTACACTGTATGTGTACTCCTTGTGCGTCCAGATTAAAAGCCCTGTCCGGAAAATCAGGGTCTGGATTTGAATGTGCAGTGACATTGTTCAAGGCTAAGTTTGTAAACACGGTCATCAAGGACTAAAATGCCGTTAATGGAATAGTATTACCTTGTTTTGCTTATAGGAACAACAGAGGAAAAGAAGAGGTTTGATATGATTTAAATTAATCCGATATTTTACCTTCCCAAACGTTATTAACCAGTTCTTTGAGAACTCACATCAAGTGTCACGTATTTGTAACGGGTTGTTGTTGAAAGGCAGCGAAACAATACATATATGTACGTAGCTACAGGCAGATATCAATGGCATTAGTTGACTCCTTTGACGTACATTCAAGCGAATTATTCACATAAACGCAATATGAAGCCAATGTCATTGATGGATTTCTTTTATACGTGACCTAACATGGTTTAGCAGAATTACATATACGCCAGAGGAAGACTTTGCTTCTTTCAGGTGCGAACAAACATTGTTCAGAAGTCTACGCAATAAAAACAATCCAGGGTTTGATATTTGTGAAAATAAAGCACTGTGCAGATTTACCATCGCTGACAAGAAAACGATATCGTTCCATCAAACCTAATGAACTGCCTTTTAGAACTGTTAAAATGACATTACTGAAGTAAAAAGCCTTGGAGGACAATTCTTTTTTTCATGATGTGAATTCTCTCCGTGAAAAGAAAACGGTGTCCTTTTACTTGGGGAGGATCGATCGATAAAGTTTTTTATATATAGACAATAGTTTTTGAAGAAAGAAAAATCTCTCTTTGTTGTTTAAACAAATCCATGAAAATGTTGATTTAGAGATCAATATATAAAGACAATGAGGGCGTGTAGTCGCCTCTTTAGTACGCTCTTTAGCGAGACATGGAAGCGTTCAGTGTATCCGCATACAAAACTGTGTTTATTAACTGAATTCTCAAACAAAATCAAACACTGAAGCATGCGATGTTTTTCCGTTGCTTTAGAAATCTAGATAAACCTCGATAAAATATACATTTTTCACCACCTACTACCTACGGAACCTAAAAACCGTAAACTGCAAGTATAACGTTCAAACACATCGCTACCTTTTATATCTGTTTTCTAACTAATACCAGTTTCCTTTGAGAAATAATGCCACAGTCATAATTTTGTTGTTATGGTGTGTAACAGAGCTATTACTGTATAAGTAAACTTTTACCAACGGTACACGAAATCACCACATGTTTGTTTTTCTGTAATTATTTCAACCGCCAGACAATCTTCTCTTTTGATCTTTGCAGCATGTGCGTGTGACGGATCGGCACAGATGCCATCGGTCCAATGAAAATGGTCTCGGTTGGGCTGATTGTATGAGTAAGGCCAACTCGAAATGACTAGAGTTACACAACACTGGATTGAAATGAAGTACATCAATCTCTTAGTATCTGTTAGATCAAGTAATAAAGACATACCCATAATACAACGAAATTACAAAGTTTACGTAATCGAGAAATTATTGTCCCATGGATGAAAGCGATCACTATCGGGCACTTATTCGAAATCCCGAGAAAATTTCAAACCATCTGAAAATTGCAGATTTAAACTCGTTTTAAACTCGAGTGGCTGTTTCCGTAATCAATAAGATTTTAACCATTGGTGGCGAGAACTTTTTAAGGAAGAATGCAACACTACAATTTGATTTTTGCAACAGAATGGCATTGTTATATGTACAGAATGACATTGCTACAGACTAACATTGCTAGAGACTTACATTACTGCAGATTAATATTGCTACAGACTGACGTTGCTACAAACTGACATTACTAAAGATGGACATTCCTACAGACTGACATTGCTACAGACTGACATTGCTACAGACTAACAGTGCCAAAAAATCAACAATGACACTGCTGCAGCATTGCAGAAACAGGACGAGAGAATAAAGATTACTCTGATCCTAATAAAATGTTACCTTTGAGGACTGAAGAAAAATCCTGATGGGGCCTTCCGTATTCCTCACATCTAACTATTTTGCCATTTCACGACGGCCCGTTTCTTATGTGATTCACTTTGATTTAGATACGATACGATATAGATTATGTTTATGTAATTGAAATAATTGTATGAAGTAAATGAAGGCTCGTGAAGCTGATTTTAAAATGTATATGTTTAAGGCACGTTGTATTGGCACTAAGCCTCATTAACGTAGTTAGGGTTGTCCATATGCACAAGTTGTTAGATAACATTACGTACAGAATACCGTGTAAACTCAGAGTAGGAACGACAATGTGACAGTGAGCAAATGGTCACACCTAACCGGCGAAATACGGCCTGTTGTCAGTTTACCACAGTTACTTTGTATTCGTAACCCACAAGAGAGAGAGGTCGAAAGTTTAAGAGGAAATTATCTGACGTGGTCTTCATGTTCTACCCATCAAAAAGTCATTAAAGGCCACTAAAAACCACCATAAACCCATCTTAATTTCCTCCACGAGATGCCCAATTTGGGAGGGTATGTCGGATGACAGCATTGAAGTCTTTTTAAACACAAACCAATTTCATAGCAGGCATTGCCCAGACGTCCGCAGCGGGAAAAGTTCAGACGTATTGAATCAGTATCATATTTTCTTGGAAAATGTTAATCTTAATGGATTTTCTTGAGCGCGCTGTCAGGAAGAGAATGCTATTTGCTTGTATCTAACATGACAAACTGCTTTCAGAGACGTGACAGGCTTCCTTTATAAACCTGTGTCTATGCAAACAGCCATTGTTAATATTTTTGAAACTTTGCGTTCGTCATTGTTTTAAACACAAGATTTCTCTGCTGTCATCAGAGCTCTTGGGAAGTTTTTTGACGGTTTAAAGGCAAGTCTGACAAAGGTTTCTGAAGCTGCTTTGGATGCAAAGTGTTATTTATTTTGCCCTTTCCATCGCTTACGCTGACTCGGGTAGGTCTTTGTTTCGTTTGTTTATTGATTTATTTATCTCATTTGAGTTTTACGCCAAAAGTAAGAATTTAGAACCCATACAACTGCAATAAAATTTGTGAATTGATGACACCGAAGTGCCTGGAGTACCCACCGTCATTCGCCAGGTACACATGACGTTGCTCGTTCGAATCCACGTTCTGTTAGTTCAGTTTCGGCTTAAAGTCAGGAGGGGGCCTCCGTGGCTCAGTTGGTTAGCGCGCTAGCATAGCGTTATGACCCAGGATTCTCTCACCAATGCGGTCGCTGTGAGTTCAAGTCCAGCTTATGCTGGCTTCCTCTCCGGCCGTATGTGGGAAGGTCTGCAGCAACCTGCGGATGGTCGTGGGTTTTCTCCGGGCTGTGCCCGGTTTCCACCCACCATAATGCTGGCCGCCGTCGTATAAGCGAAATATAAGTGAGTACAGCGTAAAACACCAATCAAATAAATAAATAAATAAAGTCATGATATTTGCCTGGAACACTGGATTGTCTCCGGGCACTCTTGTGCTCCCCAGGCATAAACCGTTCTCTTTATTGTTAGAATCAACATATTTACATGTGCAGGCGTATACATATCATTTTATTGTTGATTTCGGAACATCTGACATCAAACTATGACAAATGATATGACAAATGGGCTATGTTATCATTTCGCCCGAGAAAACAAAATATGTATCTCTGTTTGGAATATTACAATTCAACAGACGATACGGTATAGATGCAATAAAACTAATAGCGGTATAACTATAATGGTGTACCACGTAAAGAATAAAATGTCGGACAGAGAAGTACATATTCCGTTTTATTTGTAATAGTTTTAAATTCTCCTGTTTTAAAATTGGTTGCGATTACTTTCGGCACATTTTTACACGACAACAGTAAACCTTACTACCGTCGTGTAAGTGCAAAATTCCTGAGAAATGATTTCAAAATATAATCGCATATACTAGTACGTGATTCTAACGTTAGTTGTTTAAACGAGATTTCTGTCGACCATTAGTTCTGAATCAAGTCCTGCTTTAAGGACCATTGGAGATTCGTGTTGGGTACATCCTTCGTTGGTTTCTGATAACAGTTTTATTTGTACATACAACATTACGACATTGTTTGCTCCTGACTGACTAACAACCGCGATGGACTGATATATTTGCTGATTCAGCCCTGTTGCGATTAATGGGTACAGTAATCACTTGGGTTTATTTTGATTGCAATTGACCAGATCTGTCTATGAATTTTTCCTGCAGGCGTTGCGGTGAATTGCTTAATGGTTTATGTCATTGCCGTGCTTTTACCAGAATTATGAAACGTGTACACAAGAGGTTCATCGTATTCGCCTTACACCGAGCTCTGAGAAGGCAATAGCATGGCCACGTAGAAGAAAAACCTGTTCAGCTCATTTTAACAACGTATCGGTTAAAACAGCGGCTACAAGGTCGGACAGTACTAAAATACTGTTCTTCAAAATTAAGGGTACTGCAGGGACACGCAAGCTAAAGAACAACAAACACATTTGCATCTCAACACTAGAGAAACATTGATGAAAGACATTATTCTTATGCTGGGCTGAACTTTTTTGTATCAGTTTCTATGTTCTGTTTTTTTTTTTTTTTTGTTTTGTTTTTTTTTCTTGGTCACACTGGCTAAGCAAATACGCAAGGTTATTTTCCAAAACCCGATATTACATGGTTTAACATAATACTCTTGTGAATAGTATGATTTATCACATGTAGTGATATATGTTATTGGCTTTGTGGTGGGGAAAGCGTATATCATCATGCACAGCGGGGGTCCAAGGCCAGAGAGCGTAAATCACGTTACTACAGGAAAGAGAAACACATCAGTAAGTTAAATAAAAGTAGTACATTTATCAGTTCTAGAACACGTCCTATATATCTACATTATCTCTCCACCCTTTGTGCGGGAATCTGATGAAAGCAGTGGCCGTACTTTCTGGGTGTCTAGTTTTTCGTCGCCTTCGAGCATTGACTTCGACACTTGGTGTTATTGCCTTATCTTACAATAGGATAAGTTATTTCCATTGAGATTGTCTGGCTAAACATATAATCCAATAACTCTGCGCTGAACGGGTCACCAGGGAGACAGGTTTTTCTGGGTTAACCGCTTAATCATTGTCCCAGGAAATCACATAATATCACCTTGCCGTAGGTTTCATCTTCCCTACGGTGTGAACGATTGTAAAAACGGTCATGGAATATACCAGATGTTTTAATTGGCCCACCCGTTCTAATTTCAGTTTTGAGAACTACCTTTCTTGATTGTACATGTAAATCCAATCTTCCCTGTACACCGGATGTAGCTGGAGACCACGTCCTGGAATAAAGCTTCTGTTGGTGTGAGATAAGGTTGGTTTTATGTAGCTAAGGAGTTCTCCGGACAGGGTTTCCTCAGCTTCTCAACCTGATCATTCGTGACCTGTACACGTGAAAACACTGATAAGGATCCCCAAATTGACGCTTAAATAAACGCATTTATAAGTCCAAAAAATTAATGCAGACCATGTCATTACACAGGTAACACCGCAAAATATGTGTTGATGTGACACATAACTCAGAACAACTGTTATTCTTTCAAACAACCATGTGTGCTTTCTTTAATCTCAGAAACTGGATTTATTTGTTGACTTGATTGGTGTTTTACGCTGTACCCGTGAATATTTCTCTTATTTAACGAAGGCCTGCATGAGAAATCTGATGGTTTATGTGTATTTATATGGGAATTTGCTGGCAGGAAAACTACATAAATGCTTAGGAAATGTCGAGCAAACGTACCAACGAAATATTACCCTGACCGTATAACCAGTGTTTCCAGAAACCACTTCATCATGTTCAACTTACCAAGTTCAGGCAGTGATTTTATGCATTCACCTGTTATTATTGGCGTATCAATAAAACAAATATTTTCTTTCGATTCTGTCAATAGTGACAACACTGGAGAGGCTAGTTGTCGATCTCTCTGACAGTAAATAGCTGTTAAATTTATCAATGTTATCTCACTTATATTAATTTAGTTCATGAAATGCCAGATTTTGCGAGGAAAATTTGACAGATGTTTTATTTGAGTTTTCAACCTTACATTTTGCGGTCTCGTTCATTCGGGGTAAAGAAGAGACAATTTAATCAGATCAGCGTTTTTGATTTCAGTTCCCGTGGGAAAGAAAAATGGGAGAATTGAACACTATAAAATCAATACTGCACTTTGTTGGAAAATATCACCATTTTGCCGCTATTTTCCTAAGTGCCACTCTATCCTATCGTGTTCTACATTGTCAAGTTTCAATTCGCTATTTCAAAACTGACGAACAGCTATTACTTTTAAAAAAGTCCACTTTGAAGAAATTGACTGATAAAATTTAACCACTGCTATTGATGACTGAAGATACTAAAGTATTACAAGGTTTGTGCGTTCTGGAAAAAAAAAAGAAAAAAAAGAAACGGTCTGTTGTGCTCTTCATTGTAAACCCATAGTTATAACAACGTATGCATAAAATAGGGGTGATATTTACAATCAGAACCAAACGTATCTCAGAATAATCTTTATTTATTGATGTGCTGCATGTAGAACTAAATATTCCTGTTACACGTAGAATCTATACTTTCGGAAATGTGCATCTGTATCAATCTGGACGCAGACTGAGTGACAATGGCAATGCATTGTGTTAACTGCAGACTGTCCTGGAGTGACAGTGGCAATGCATTGTGTTAACTGCAGACTGTCCTGGAGTGACAATGGCAAAGCATTGTGTTAAGTGCAGACTGTCCTGGAGTGACAATGGTAATGCATTGTGTTATCTGCAGACTGTCCTGGAGTGACAGTGGCAATGCATTGTGTTAACTGCAGACTGTTATGGAGTGACAACGGCAATGCATTGTGTTAACTGCAGACTGTCCTGGAGTGACAATGGCAATGCATTGTGTTAACTGCAGACTGTCCTGGAGTGACAGTGGCAATGCATTGTGTTAACTGCAGACTGTCCTGGAGTGACAATGGCAATGCATTAACTGCAGGCTGTCCTGGAGTGACAATGGCAATGCATTGTGTTAAAAAGGAATAATACATGTTGACTTTGACGCCATCTATATATTTAAGGAACAGTACTTTGGAGGATCACTCATAATTAAACGTGTCAGTTGACATGCTATTGCAGAATAAACCGTTGTTGTGCTTAAATATATAAGGACTTCCAAACACTCAAAATCACGGATAGGAAATATAACCGTAATGAAATGAAACACCCATGATTTTTATGCTAATTGTAACACATCTGTCGCGCACTCTACGTTAACCGTCGGGGAAATTATGGGCGTAAAAGCCCGGGCTTCTGAGGAAAAATGCTAAAATATTAATTCGCATACACAATTGCACACCAATATTTACGCGTGTACGTGACGTAAATGTGTAAAACAATTATAAATACAGAATTGATGATATGTTTGAATAGAAATCAAATGTTTAATGGAATGTATTAAATTGTTCAGGAGATGTGTTCTCTTTTTGAGTCCTAGTCCTAGTTCTGTGGCTGAAATGGTGAGCACCATTCATTTTCAGTGCAGTGACTGATATATATATATATATATATATATATATATATATATATATATATATATATATATATATATATATATATATATATATATATATATATATATTTATGGAATGAGCAGTATTTCAAATAGACGTGGAAAAAGTACCTAATTTATTTACTTGTCATCCAAGGTGACTGTATAAGAGTGGCATATTCATTTCCCCCATTTCTTCAGACTCTAAACTGTCGAGGCGAGACTTGTAGAGTAATTCCGGTGGTACGCATGCTAGTCCCTTGATAGTCTAATTCCTTGATTCCACCTAATAGGCAATTTAAAACCTATATTTTAGGCTTTTCATTTGCTTTTCTATATAGCTGTCATTTAGATATATTAGGTATCGTCTGCTAATAGTTGAAGAGAAGGTTTAAACTTGTTAATTGGCCATATAAATAATGCCGATGCTTTCTTGAAGAGTTAATTTAAAGATGAAACAATATCATTAGTATTTACAAATATCACTAGATGCGATGTCAGTGAACGAGAATCAAAAACGGATCCCTGGTGAGTTAGTGTCTTTCATTATTTAACGTTTCTTCTTCTTGACAACTGTCAGACCACTTAGGGATTTTAGAACTCATCATGTTTGAAATATATTCAATTATCTCAGAGGATTACACCCATCAATATCTGATGCATTTAATTTGCCTTTTATGTGTTTTTGTGTCTATTGTGCCTAGCACCATGGCTTAAGCATAATTAGGTAGAAAAGTGCAGTGTTGTTAATTGCAATTAATTAGACGTCACTGGTCTAGAATTACTCAGCATGCAATGTTGTCATCACATTTACCATAGAATAACATTAAACTGAAAGATCAACAATTTGTGATTTGATTTCAGTTGTTTCTAGATCTTGTTTCATGAATACACGACCCGGACACACTTAAACCACATTTAATATAAGAGATTAATTAAATAATTCATAAAATGAAAGTGACGCACGTGGTGCATGTAAGCAGTGCAACAACAACACAATATTAATATAAACCCAGTCCATCACGTGGGCTAGTTGATTGTTGTTTATGGACTTACACTATCACGCAAAGCGCATCTTCCTCTGGCACGACGAACTAGGTAGCTAATCCGGCCTGGGCTCTGCTCTGTGTATTGGTGTGTTTTCACTGCCGTATTTTAGCCAAAGGTCATGGCTCCAATTGCCACCCGATGTTTACCAGACATTTACGATGAACACACTTGGATTGACATCATTTAGCTCGTTGTCTGTTTACATTTATACGAATTTTACAGTGAATAGCAAAGTCAGACCTTTACTAATGTGAGACCTGACCTGATCGAGTTGCATGGACCTGAATTTTTCTCAGCTAAAGTTTCATGTACCAACGCTCCCTTTGCATTCGTTGACGATCTAACTGCATTTAGTTTTATGGGTTCTGCATTTACTCCTACGAGTACAATGTACTACATTTATTCTGATGGGTACAATGTATAACATTTACACTGATGAGTACAACATTTACTCTGATAATTATGGCATTCGTTCTGATGATTACGACATGTACTCTAATGAGTACGACATTTACTCATATGGGTAGATATGGAACTCTTTTCCCACAAAATGGCGACAGAGGCCAAATCTGAAATGACCAAAGTTCTCTTGCAGTGCATTTGTAATACGTCACTATTTGCCCACAAAACGTCATCGGAAAGGTAGTGATGAACCACAAGCTGCACAGCTTATTTTAGGCAGGGAAACAAGGATACCGCGAATCAGATTCACATCAATCAAATGATCTTCCTGATTTGGTAACTAACTTTTTTATTTGATTCAAGAATTGTTTATGTTAGTAATGTGTAATTTTCCATGTTAAATTAGTTTGAGTATCGAGTCGAATTTTGTTTTCTTGTATCAGGTTGTTGCTGACATTGTCATCTCGCTCAGAGTATGATGGTTTTCATGACGCATTCTGGTTTAATACGATGTTCTATACACCTCCACCAAAAAACTCCAGGTAATTGTCGCGGGTGTGTAAAACGTTGCCGTATTTGACGCACGTTCTCATCATGACGTCACCACCCTGGCCCAAAGACCGGTGAGAAACTCACTGTCAGGTGAACCACTGATTTTTGGGGAGATTTTTGTCAGATAAGACAAAATATAGATGTATATAGCTGTTCAAAATATTACATAAATATAAATATTCTGAATTTCTTCCCGGCAAAATTTTACTTACAATTGATGAATGTCTGCAAATTCAATCGGGAAATTGTCACTTTCGAAAATTGGTTGCGAACACAACTCCGAGTGATTAAGTGAATGCTTGGGATTTAACGTCGTGCTTAACAATTCGTTTTAGTCATACGACGACAAAGGCGTGCTTAGAGTGCATGTATTGTGCCTCCGTGTTGAAGGACGGATTTCCACCGCTCTATTATCTAGTGCTGCTTCACTGAGACGACTTACCGAAGGCAAGTAAGCCGACCCACCCGAGGCATTATACTTATACGGGTTAACGAGTCGTTGCACTATCCCCTTAATGGTGAACGCCACAACTTCCTCTTTTAAGGTCTTACATGTGACCTCCACCTAGGTTTTACCCTGGATCTACGGGTCTCGCAGAAGACTAATAATTGTTGCTACGCAGTTGTGTTTCCAAATATTTTAACCTATTTGATGCCAACTTGGGTCAGGTGAATGCTTGGGTAACCTGCCAAATATCGTTGTCGAAGAGAAAAAAAAGTTTTGACTTATGACGTTGGATACATCTCTGACAGTTGAGGTATTTGTATATTTTCTTATTGTTCTGTCGTACGCTTTTCCCTGAGCATATCTGACGTCCCCATCATACAATACATCATAACATGTCTGTAGGGATTGTCTGGCGGTAACTTTAATTCAATGACTGGGTGTTGTGGGTGCCATAAGATAGATTAGCTTTGTTCGTTCGGTAATTACTGCGTTAGGATAACCTCAATTTATAGCCATGGCGGTTCAAACAGTTATCTCTTTTTAAAATATATATAATTTTTAGAGAAGATCGTAACTCGGAAGTAGAAGTAGTCAGTCGTTTCCAGTGATGTCGGGGAGACATACATGTGTTTTCCTGCTCATAATTAAATTCAAAGGTCTATAGGAAGGGTATAAAAGCGCCTCAATATCATCCTATTGCACCTCTCTCCTCTCTTGGGGTTTAACGTCGTACTCAACAATTTTCCAGTCATATGACGACGAAGGAATCATTAGGGTGCATGCACGTGTAATGTGCCTCCTTGTTGCAGGACGGATTTCCACCGCTCTTTTATTTAGTGCTGCATCACTGAGACGACTTACCGAAGACAAGTAAGCCGCCCCGCCCGAGCCATTATACTGATACGGGTCAACCAGTCGTTGCACTATCCCCTTCATGCTGAACGCCAAGCGAGGAAGTTACCACTTCCTCTTTTAAAGTCTTAGGTGTGACTCGACCAAGGATTGATCCTGGATCTACCGGTCCCGAAGCGGACGCTCTACCAACTGTGCTATCCGGGCCGGTCATCCTATTGCAACTGTTCATATAAACACAGAGGTGATATCAAAGAACCTATACAAAATTTTGAAAAAAGACACATTTTGTTTACGTTCATGTTTATTACAGTATGGCTTTAATAAAAGGACCTCAAATACTGATGTCATTGTATTTATATAACTGAAAAAAGCAGTTAAATATTACGAAAGTCGTTTATCTCTGGCCATATAAGATGTCTGGAGATGGGAACCTGAGACTCCAATGCATATTGTTAAAAATAACTACAGTAATACAGGATTTTTCTTTGGGTATTGGAGTATCTCAATATCGTCTAGATTGTCCGATACTGTCACATTGATGGACGTTTGCATTAAAATTGTGACGCAATTGCTTTCTGATTCCTCATTTTCTCCCACAAATAAGAGAGAATTTAATCAAAGCTATGTTGATTTTGTCAAGACCTGTGAACAGAGGGCTGAAGAAATTCAGTATTGTACAAATCAATATCGTTTTTTCTTCGTCTTCTGTTTGGAAAATTTGAAAATTGTCTTCCGTTGTCCTGACTACCTTATCTGTCAAGGCTTTGCGCTCATCCAATTCGGCAAGATGAAAAGATAAGGACTGATAGGCTTTAAAATATATGATAGGCCAAACTTCCATGCTTTTCATGAATGGTGACCAGAAGCTTGTTTCTTTTAAAGTTTTGTCTTAAAAGATTTAAACACTGTTGTAAGAAAGAATATCATTAAATATAGGTTTTTCTAAATCTTTGCAAGTATAAAATGATTAATTACTTTGAAACTGAACAACTATTTAGATTAAAACAGCAGCATTGGAAAGCATGCTAAAATCCTTCCGTTGAATATTGTTGACTGGAATTTAAACTATTAGCACTGTGAAAAATTGCTTTTTGTTAGTGCAGCGATATCAAAATGCCTGTTAGTCATATATTAAAAGACTTACACAGCTGCGAGTACAACTAGAGCTGCAACTACTACGTGATAATTGGCAAATGGTCACAATAAACCAATGAATTATGTCTTATTTTCAATTCATCTCTGTACTAAGTTGATTTGTTACACTGTGATTTCAGTGAAAATGGACGTTAGTATCATTATCTTGTACGAATTTTACTTCGTGTTACTTACCAGTTATGAATTATTTTTGGAGTTTTCTTAGAGACAATCTTGCCCTCTAAGCTGTCATTCGTCTTCTGTTGGTTTGTATCTTGTTTTCTCTAAATTGTGTACAGTTTTAGATCAGGGGATTTTCCAGGTAACCCACTCAATCCCAACACCTGACAAAACAGTAATCATCCAAGTAAGGAAATCACTCATTATTTTTAATTAATTAACGCAATCAGTGTACGAGATTTACGCATGAATTGATATGATTTTACAACAATTACGATGGACTGTTTGAATAGTGGTTTGACCGGTGATATACATGTAGGCCATATGTTAACATCAATTCCATATACATTTGCTGAATTTAAACCTGAAGGGTATGTTTGAGTACATTTATCAAACACGATATTTGAAGCTTAGAAAGCAGACATCTGGGTGTACTGACCCAGACCTTCCGGTTGCTTAGTTCCACACCGGAGTTGTCGATTGCTGTGGAGAATTTTGGTGGGGACGAATGAATATGACTGGAATGATTTCACCAGCACGCAATAAAAACATTATTTGTGATAGGACAACGCCCACCTGACTACATAACGGAGCTGAAGTTGATAACCGCATACTTCAGTTAATGGGAATCCGAGAGGCTTTTCTGGTTGTTCTTTGTCGTAAACTGGAGAGTCTCTGAACAAACACTCTACCTCCTTTCTTCATCATATTTCAGACATGAAATATATTTCCACGGTAGAGAACATTTACCCTTCTATGCGGTCAAGAAACCATTGCTATCTTAAATCTAAAAATTTAGACATGACGTAAATCAAGGATCTAAAGGGCTATAGTGAAAACCTGCGGTTTTTGGAATGACACTAGACATGCTTCACATAACAGAAATAACTAACACGAAATATATGTCAGATGAAAAACCATTTAACGCTATCTAAGAAAGCAGTTCAATTTTTTATTTTTACCGACTCAATTTCCGGGGAAATATCAGCGTTTTAGTGCTTTGGATGTTTCCACCGATTGCACCCTAAACGGACTATGCTAAACATACATGTGGGTATCACGTGACTGATATCTTAGAATCTGATACCTTAAAAGGGCATATTAGGTTGCTCATTTTTTACAAAACCTAATGTATTTTCCCGGCCAGTGTTTAATTTTGTTTCATCTGATATATACTTTATTACAGTGTTCGCGTTACCTTTCAAACCATAGTCTTTCAGACATGAAATAAACAGATATCATGCAATATGGAAATACATGAAGAAAATCTTACGTCTGTCTAACATGTCTAAATCAATAATCTCCAATATTATTAACTTGGATTCAGCAAGGAGAAGTAGGTGTGATGATAAAACGTTAGATCCTGTCCTCAGAACCGACCTACTACATGTAAGACTTTTCAGTGTAAAATTATATGCTTATTTATGAACGCCAAAGTGCTTCAGGGTCCAGACTGGCAGCGGGCATTTATATTCCTTTTACAGTGTGATTAATACATATATGTTTGTTAGCAGTTTGCAAAGCGTCGACGCAAAGGTAGGCTCATTTAACTAACTGCACAAGTTCGGCCCAGATTACTTTTGTCAGAAAACATTCGACCTTATTAAAATCAGAAAGAATAAAATAAAATAGCAACAACGATAGGCTGACTGGATTAATACACTTTTGATCGTGTCTCCGATTTTGATTTTATGTGGATAAGTTCAAGACATGTTACCTTGTCACCAAGTTTATCTGTAACTGCACTTTCGTCCTTTCAAATCTTGTCGACACGCAAGGTCAAAGCTTGGGTAATCACGTCCCCTAATGACTTCCTGTAATCATTAGCAGACACACAAGGTGTAACTATGACAGACATGCAATTTTAGCGAAACATAGATCCAGACGATAAATAAGTGATTTTCACGACATGCAAGTTGATGTACTTACATGCACAATTCTTCAGTGTTATTTTGAAGGATAGGTTATTCAATTATTACTAGATTAGTCTGTACTTATACTGACCAAGCTGTTCAAACACTTGAATGAAAGAGCGGACTAAATGATCCCGGTGATGGTTGGTCGTGGGGAAATATTTTAGTTCATTGCTGATGTCCTCAACTACACGGGTCATGTCCTAAACAGACTTCTAGTGGAGATCTCCCTGGGGCTTGTATTCGCTTGTTATAGAGATTTCTGGTCAGACCATTATGTTAAGCGTCAACAGAGAGTGGAAAGTAAAATTTATAGGCTGACACTAGAAGCGTCTGTCGATTGATGTGCTTCCATTATATCTGACTGGAACATGTCTGAAGGACATTCAATGAAAATAACGACGTAAAAGCCCAAGCATGCATGCATACATAATACATACATACATACATACATACATACATACATACATACATACATACATACATACATACATACATATATACATACATACATACATACATACATACATTCTATGAATTCAGAGTGTTGGAAAATTTTTTTTCACACACACACATATTTGCTCGTAAGAGCTTAATTCCTAAATATAGGCTGGTTTCTTCTGGTTGTCTAGAGGTGGTTAGAATTATGGAAACATTATTCAGTTTTACAAGAACTTGTCAAGTAACAGCGTTGTGCATTAACTGGAATTTCCATAGAATCTGGGAAGCAATCTAGCCATATGACACAAAAGGATGCGTTGGTTTGGCCATGAATGTTTAACAATTGAACAATTAAATCCTGCATGTTACCGGCGTTATGATGTTTAACGCAGATGTCAAGAAGCTTTTAATCATTCTACAACAGACACAAGAAGAACCAATAAAACCACAGATATTTAGTGATGCAAGGAATAATGAATTGAATATGTTTTGATTTCTCTGTTGACGGGTAGTCTTCCAGCGCACTGTTAATCAGCTTATGTAATTTTCGTGCTCGGGCTGTAACAAAAGCAATAATTAAGCATTCATCGAAGAAAGAATAGGCTTTCTTTTCTGATTGATGTCAACTATTATATGTCGTTTTCCAGATCCGTTCATTTACGTCTGTGGATATGATATATTTTAGTGATTAGTTTTAAACACAGGCGCCAGACAAGCGAACCGTGGTAATTATAAAAATAATTGGAGTTTACAGCGCATGTTTAACAGTTGAAAGAGACATAATTATCAGGGTAGCCTTGGCATGGTGATACTGAATGCTAAGCAGTTTTAACTATAGTTTTAATTGTAAGTATTGTATTCCCTCTATTCATCTATAGGCCGTCCTTAAAGAAAATAACTAAGCATGGTAGATTTGTTAGTAAATTTGAGACCAAGGTCCAGCACATGTAAATTACTTGTAGATCAAAAGAAGCATTTCAGGTCGATGATCGCAAAAGTCATTCAGTAATAAAACACCCGTTGCTCTTCCATATCATAAAACATTGACATGCTGTTTCACAATAAATCGTCACTTGGTTCAGAGAAAACGCACCAATTGACATACTATTTCACAGTAAATAGTCACTGGGTTCAGAGAAAACGCACCGATTTACATGTTATTTCACAGTAAATCGTCACTGGGTTTAGAGAAAACGCACCCATTGACATGCTATTTCCCAGTAAATAGCCACTGGGTTCAGAGAAAACGCACCAGTTGACATGCTGTTTCACAGTAAATAGTCACTGAGTTCAGAGAAAACGCACCCATTGAAATGTTATTTCACAGTAAATTGTCACAGGGTTCAGAGAAAACGCACCAATTGACATGCTGTTTCACAGTAAATTGTCACTGGGTTTAGAGAAAACGCACCAATTGACATGCTGTTTCACAGTAAATAGTCACTGGGTTCAGAGAAAACGCACCGATTTACATGCTATTTCACAGTAAATCGTCACTGGGTTTAGAGAAAACGCACCAATTGACATGCTGTTTCACAGTAAATTGTCACTGGGTTCAGAGAAAACGCACCGATTTACATGTTATTTCACAGTAAATCGTCACTGGGTTTAGAGAAAACGCACCCATTGACATGCTATTTCACAGTAAATAGTCACAGGGTTTAGAGAAAACGCACCCATTGGCATGCCGTTTCACAGTAAATCGTAACAGGGTTTAGAGAAAACGCACCCATTGACATTCTATTTCGCTGTAAATCGTCACAGGGTTTAGAGAAAATACGAAAACGATGTCTACATCCCCTTTCTTGTAAAAAGAAGGTCAATTCAAGAAGAGGAAATGGAATCTTAATGAACTAAAACACAGGCCAATTAATGTACAAAAGAGATCGATCGTTAATTTTCAATAAAGTCTTTACAGCCCTTATCTGCATTCAACTGTAATTCAAGACAATCTATAAAACCACTTCATACAACGGCATAGCCAGTAAAGCTCTCTACATCTCGTGATATCTGCATAGCGCTTTGACCTCAACTATGAAATGAATATTGCTTTCCACTGTCGTTAAAAGACGAACGAACGTGACAGCATGGGAACGGCATACTGATGTATCTCTCCCCCCAACCCCTACTCCCACCCCATCCCCTCCCACTACTCACACACGCACGCACGCACACAAGCTCACAAGATATGCAAATCTATCTGAACACTAATTTTTATACATTTATTTCATTGCTGTTTTCCGCCGTATTCAAAGGTGTTTTATTTATACGATGGGGGAACCAACAACTATCCACAGTCTCAATACTAACGTGGTAAGTATAACATTTTTACGGGATATTCGCAACCATAAAACACTGAATAATTTCTTGGCACTATCTTAACAGTGATTAATAACAAATGGATGTTTTCCCCTTTTTTCTTTGCTTTTCTCAGCAGTTGTCATAGCTATTTACGTCTACTGAGTCTTTTCTGAAAATTATTGAAGATTATATTTCAACTGACCAATTGCTGTAAATATTAAAAAATATGCATAGAAATAACGCCGATACCTTTCAGAGAAGAACCAACCAGTCATATAAGACGCAGTTTTATCACTACAGTTCACTGTCAGTAAAAGATCAACAGAATCAAAAACGGTTCCCTAGTGAAATGGCGCCTTTGAAAATACCGTTATTCTGCTTAAAACTGTCCGCTAACCTGTAGACATGCGAGCTCTCATTATATCATAGCTATCACAAAAAGGATTATCATTAATGCCTTATGCACTTCTTTGCGTTTTAATTTACTTTTTATATCTATTAGTTTAAAAAGTAATAGAAGAAAACAGTCTTTTTTATTCTTTTTACTTTGACATATTCTGAATTGGAAGTATTCCCACCGAGCCGTTTTTAAAAAGTGTTTGGCAGTAGAAACCTTTATTTATTCTCCTTTTATTAATTGTTTCAATAATCATTACTTTGTCTACTTGTAAGAGCCCATCACCAGTGCCCACTTATTTATACCAACGACACCAGGGCCTACTGGACCCAAGCCTCTATATCCTATATACTGTGAACAAAGGCGAACAAATCATTTTTTGTCACCTTTTGTCCTTGTTGTTGTTGTCACCATACGTAACGTCTCAAAGATCGATGACAAATGCTGTTGTCAATTGTGACTTTTCTCTGGTGTAATGCCTGCTCGTTGTTGGTTTTTTAAGGACTGTTTCTTTTAGGACTTGTGAAGTGTTTTGTTCACGTCCTCATCGTGACATCACCACAGTGGGTCAGTGACAGACTGCCAACTCGATGTCAAGTCGACCGAAAGTTTGGCAAAACATTTGTTTTATTGATCAGATACAGGGAAGACTGTTTAAAATATTTCATAAACATAGACACTTTGAATTTCTTTCAAGCAATCGTTCACTGACCGTTGATGAATGTCTATGACTTGCGTTGGGGAATGGGCACTTAAGAAAATTGCTCTAGACGCAATGATGACAGAAAACACTGTACGAGGGTGTCTCGATGGTGTCTTCTAAATCATAGGCCCACAAACATATATTACATCAGTATATTGGCAAATATCTTAAACTAGCTTGGTGCCAACTTGTGTCAGAGAGATCTTGTAGTGTAGCCGTCCAAATGTCGCGTGTTACGCAATATATGGTCTCAATGGCGAGAGAAAAAGTTTTGACAAATTTCCCTCATGACATCGAACCAGACTGAGATTTGATTCTTCTTTGTCAGTCCATGTCTTGGTGCGTGTTTGGTGTTACCATTTGGTCTGCACATTTCTGACGTCCCCGTCATACAATACATCATAACATGTCTGTAGGGATTGTCTGGGCGTACCTTTAATTCAATGACTGGGCGGTGTTCGGGTCATAAGATAGATTAGCTTTGTTCGTTCTGTTATAACCAAATTATGATAACCTCATTTTAAAGCCACGACCTTTCAAACAGAGATCCTCAACAATCGCGCTTATCACAGTGCCTTCATACTCTTAAAACTTTGCTGCGTGTTAGCCTTTGTCTGTCTGTCAAAAGTGATGAGTCAGCAGTAAAAGTGAGGAGGCCAGACGTCTAAACTGATAATGGCTGTAGGAAAGACTGTTTAATAGTAAGCATTGTGAAGTGCACAATATAATGCATTTGTCTCCAGCTGATATTACATACTACACTTTACGAAGAACATATACGATTTCTTATAAATAAAAAGTAATTTCTTTAGGAAGAAGAGACAGAGAAAATTACACATTATAGAAATGTAAAGTTTCAAAACTAAACGAGATTATTTGCAAAATGTGAAACAAAATGGGAAATCAACAACCATTTTAACAACAAGAGGAATTCCTGAGAGTCCGATACAAAATACAGGTAGGACGTATTCACATCACAAAATATTTCAGTTCCTGAAACCGTGATTTTACAAGTTTTTTTTTAAAAGTTTACTCTAGTAGGGTATAATGGATGAACATCTCTAAATTGTCGCTCGGTCAAGCAGTTTGAAACTTCGAACGACAATATATACGCAAGAATGTAAGGAAGTTTAGATTAGGCTATGAGACCACCATAAAAGCCTAGCCCTACATCGACATATTTTGTCTAGACGGAGTCAATGCTACTGACATTTCACTTACATGTAGGAATAATAAGCTAATATTAATATTATTTGGAGTACCAAAAACGTTGAACTGTTTCTGCGGATGGATATTTCGAAAACATGGATACAATGAAATCGTCGTGAAATCTACTTTGGGTCAGTCACATCCGTGCTGATGTCGAAGTTTCCAGATTAAAATGTCACGGTAGGCTCTAATGTATATGGCTAAAGAAAATCGCCTTGAAACAAGTTTTGTTTTTTTTCGCTTTATATGCCATTGGCATCTGTGAATTGCCCAGTACTGTTACACTGATCGATGTCTGCATTACAACCGTGACGCATTTCTTTTCTGATTCTTTTTTTATTACAAAGAGCGAGAATTTAATCAAAAGAATGTTGGTTTTGTCAAGACTTGTAGACAAAGGAGGCACAAAATGCAATATTATAAAAATCAATATCGTTTTTCCTCTTCTTGTTGGAAATTTTGAAATTATCTTCTGTTGTCCTGGATACCTTATCTGTCAGGAATCGTACTAATTAAGTCTGCCATTCAGTCCGTTATGACAATTGGCTTTCAAGAACGTAAAAACTGTAGCAGGATGAATGGCTTTTGATGGCGTAGAGGACATAATTTCACTTGCCAATGAGAGCTCAAGCGAGGACAATATTTCATTCTATATTTTCCAGAAGATAGATAATCAAAAGGTAATGAAACGTCACCCCTTAAAAATATAACAAACGGTGAAGTTGTATATTTTAACATTTGTTATGAAACTTTTATAGAATGAAAATTTTACACTATCATTGCTGGGAAATTCGGTTTTTTTGTACCCTTATATCGGAATTCATAGCCAGTGGTCAAACTGCTGATTTACCGTAGCAACGTTTCTTCCGTTACGGGAGTAGCAGAGTTATTTCCGGTCCGGGAGTAATTTTATGTCAGGTGTCTTTCTAAAAAAATCTCCCTGCATCCTAACGTCTGACTGCGCTTAAATATGTGAAAATCTCCGACAATTGCTTCAAAACACTAATGAACTACTTAAAGAAATCGACATATACAAAAAATAAATAATTTTAATTTAAATTGATATGACTTGTAAATAACAAACATTGAACCTGTAAGAGCATTGATCTCGCAAAGCGATAATATTACAGCTTGTATGCATCAGTTACTTGTACTCACCGAATATACAGCTCATGGGTATGCCGAGTACATTTCCAAGCTGTATTAAACGATATTTGCTGAGAAATCAGAAAACTTTGCGGATTGGTCGATTAAAAAAATTCTTGGTGAGTAGGCTACTTCCGGTTCGATGTTGGGGAACTATGCTACTAGGAATGAATTCGGCCGCAATGATTTCAGTGGCACGCGATACAAAGATTAGGGGTAAATGGAAAGTAAGTGATGTACGCCCTTCTGGTCAGGAGCTAAAGTCATTAACGGTATACTTGAATTCACGGGTTCTTTGGGTTTTTACAGTCTATTTAAGGGTAAATTGTCTAATGAAAGACCCTTAGAATCTCTCATCGTTGATCTTTGTCGTGAGCTAAAGGTTCCCTGACCGAACTCGTGAGATTGCAAACACGAAATATGTTTCCACGCCAGAAAACATTAGCCTTTCTCCTTGCTTCAGAACAATGGCTATCGTCAGTCCGGTGAGTAAATCTAAGGATTTAGACGGGTTGTACATGTAGATCAAAAGGAGGTATACAATGATAACCTGTTGTATTGGAATGACATTACAAGTATGCTGTAAAGACAACACGAACATGAAGTATATGTAAGATGAAACACTATTAAACAAGGTCCAGTGAAATAGTGCACTTCACGTATCTGTGCAAAATGCATTTGAATGAATGAGTGATATTCGCTTAAGGCCACATCAGCAATATTTCAGCCATATCGTGGCGAGAACGAGGTAAAAGCACGAGGCTGTTGAGGTTTTCGATATGGTAGTGAGAAAATCAAAAATGAAACAAACATGTTCGGACATGTTTAAAATCCGATAAGAAAAAAACCATGAGTTAAAACCTGAAAAACTAGCTTATTTTAAAAATAGTATATCTAGAAATCTATATGTATATATATTTTTATCTATAAACATTTATGATAATTAAAGTTTTAGATTTTATGACTAGAATTGGCGATGTTGCCAAACAATTCATATATATTCATATACTGAATCATGAACGCTGACTGTAGAATCTTTGCCGAGCATGGGCAATGTCTATACAGTAAACCAGGATATGTTTGATGCCGTATTGAACTCCACATCTAAACACACTCTGGGGCAGAGCCATCATCAAGGATAAAACTGTGAGTTAGACGAGAATGCCCAATACGACACTTGGTTAAAACTACTTGATCCCTACGAGGACATACTGTGAGTATACAGATTAAAGCCAATGACAGGGTGAACAATATGCAATTTATTATGGACCTAAAGGTCCGGTTCACTCTGCAAAGGTTACGAATCTATCTAAGAATGTTCGATCGAAAATCAGTATACGGGATTTTAACTTTTGATATGGATTTATTTAGGGCAGCCTTTGCCTCCCTATCTACAACAGTGTTTCATGGATACCAACATCACTTGGTATTCAACAGAATATAATATCCTTACCCCTTTTAAATTAGTTTCCATGTAAGGCTAATGTTTCAAGTATCAATGGATTTTTGGATGTATTATGCTGTATTGCCAAAAGGTAGGAGAGTGTCGTATCATTGTCTTCTGGGCTCGCCCGGAAAAAACATATGATAAGGCAAGGAGTATAGCCCTGGACTCAGTAGAGAGGATTGAAGAAGAAGACGAAAGATGGAGAGAAGATACTCGCTGTTCGAAGACGCAACCCTGTCCCCGTCCTTTGACCTATCCATATATATAAATTTATAATCCGCATAGTTAGCCTTAATTTCAGCAAAACCTTGCTAAATTATAAGAGGATTTATAGTGGTTTATTATGTTTCCGTAGATCAAATATTAGTTAAGGTTGTTGAAGAAGCCAGGGAGGAGACTCCGGAAAAAACACCGGAGCTATGCCCTTTAGCTTGATATTAGCTTCCAAAATGCGAAGACCAAAACGGAGGGATCTTGTAAGGACATTTCATAAAATTGTGTACATACGATGGACTGAAAACACGGTCGTAGGCAGGTTTTGTTGGATGAGCATTAACCTTTGTAGCATATTGAATATGTCCATTATATAAAGAAGGCTCATTAGCCTCCACGTATAATCTCTCTACTCTTGAAGTTCTAAAAGCACCATGGCTGAGTCTGCAACCTTGGTGATGAACAGGATCCAACATTTTAATATATGACTTCCTTGCAGAGCCGTAAATGATGGACCCATGGTCAAAATAAGACCTCACCAGAGAACAATGTAGATTTAATACCACAGGTCGGCCAGCACCCCAATCTGTGCTAGACACGGTCTTAATAATATCTAGATTTTTCGTACATGTGGCTTTAGGCATTTTATGAGCCTACTATCAAATATTCCACCTAAAATTTTGTTTCTCCAACAATTTTAATCTTTTCACAAAATTAATCTCAGGGTCAAGATGAAGTTTTCGTCTATTACAAAAATTCATACTGACGGTTTTAGACGTTTAAAACCCAAAACCGTTTTCAATTGCACCACGTCTCGATCTTACTGAGACAAATACAAAGCTGCAGCCGACGTTCGATGTTATTCATATTTTTAAGCACGGTAGCATATCAGGAAAGCATGAACAAATAAAGAACCTCCTGTACCAGATGTTTCAGTTTTATCCAAAATATTTATTTTTATGCTGCACAAAGTAGGCGATAGAATGCGGCCCTGGGGCACACCCATTTCCTGATCATATAAGTCAGAATGAGTGGATGCAACCCGTATTGTAAAATGACGATCAGATAGAAATTTAGATATAAACAGTGGTAAGCGACCTTTAAGCCCATATCTGACAGGTCTTTCAAAATATATTTCCATGTGGTGTCGTAGGCCTTTTCAAGGTCAAAAAATAGCGACACCACATATTCGTTATTAATAAAACCATAACGTTTCAAATCTATTAGTGATCCATAGTAGGTCTGCCTTGACGAAAACCACATTGTTTATTAGATAGTAACTTGTAACTCAAGAAACCAAACAAGTCTATCATTTATCATTCGTTCTGCCGTCTTACAGACACAGATGATAAGAGTTACTGGACGGTAATTAGATGTATCAAACTGATCTTTGCTGGGTTTTAGAACCGGGATAATACACTCTTCGATCCATGACGGTGGAAAATCACTAGTAATCCCAATATTATTAAACAAGCCTAACAGAGTCTCAAGTGGCTCAGGCGGTAAATGGTTCAGAAACTTATAGGACAACACGCAATATCATGTGCCTTGTTTAATGGAGTTTTTGGTTTATCGATATTAAAAGGACGATAATCTTCTAAGTTTTTAGAAGCAAAGGACAATATAATTTTCTCCATCTGGCTTTTAATATGTTGGAATTCTGAAGTATAATTTTCAGAACATTTCCTAGAAATTGTCTCAACTAATTTATTAGCCAAATCAGAGGTTAATATATCATCTCCAACTTTCAAATGCTTTATTTCACTTTATTATTTTTGCCCTTAAGTTTCTGAATCATGTTCCAGACCTTACGCATAGGTGTTTTGCCGTAATTCCTGAAACGAAGTTCCGCCAACAAGATCGTCTCTTGGACGAGTGATCGACGAGCGTTAGCTCTAAAAATATGAACCTGGTTCAAATTATTATCAGAAGGACAATGATTAAAACTGCGTTCGGCCTTTTTACGGTCCTTCACGGCTTTACGACAGTCATTGTCTTACCAGGGTTTACTTTTTGGAATTGGATTTTGGAATTATCGAGGTCTTAGGTATAGTTCTATTGGCAGCTCGTAAAAAAAAAATTATTAAATTTTAATATAGGATAATCTGCTGCATTGAGAGCCTCTGAGGTGATATCAGCCTCACAGAACATCTCAAATGCGATTCTGCTTTAGCTCCACGTTCTAAAGAAGAAGAAGCGAGATGCTCTAGGTTAATAGGAAAAAGTCACTGCCACAAAGATCGTCATGCACTCTCCAAGAAAAATCCGGGAGAAGTGATGAATCGGTGATTGTGAGATGGATAACAGAATAAGCGCCGTTACCCGGATATAAATGGGTATTAGAACCATCAATGAAATAACACAGTTTCTTACTTAGAAAATCTTCTACTATCTTCCCCTTATTATTTATGTTAGTGTCCCTTTAGGAGTTAAGGGAATTAATATCTGCCATTATTATGAACGGTGTAAATTCTTCTTGTTCTTTTAAATTATGCAATGGGAAAACTGACAGAGGAGTGTTCGAAACACGAACGACCATAGCCTGGCACTCTATATCCACAGTTGTTTAGGAAGACAGAGGAGCCGCCTGCAGCTCGCTCTTCTTCATTACAAAATGTGCCATAAAGAGAATGATTTTTGAGAGTTATTTTATCTTTGTCAGATGTTTTCAGGTGAGTTTCCTGGAGAAAAAGGGCAAGGGGAAAAAAGGATTTAATGATTGGACTGGCTGTGTTATTTCAGTAAAATTAACCTTAAGACTTCACAATTGCATTGTATTTTTTTGTCATATACAGGCCCTGTATATATACGACCCTTCCTAGGAGATCGGCTGGAAGTTGGATCTCCCAGGTGCGAATGATGTGTCAATCACATCCGCATCCGATGTTGACGGGCCACCGTCTTCCAACGATACAAACTTTGGACAGGGTATCTGGTGGCCTTAGAGGGACGGCCAGTAGGGCCACTAGGATTATTAGATTTATTTATATTTTGAGGTTTACTTTCGGACTTATTTTTTGCATTATTAATGCTTTTGAGTGATTACGTTGAGGTCATTCAGTTTCTGTATCATTTATTGGTTTTATCTGTTGGCTTAATGTGGTCTGTACTGAGTAAGAAGTTAGCGCAGGTTGAACAGAACGTTCCACAGAAATAGGAGTAGGCTTGTGGTTTCCAATGGACCAAGTTGATGAAGCTTGAGTAGTAACAGATGTTACTCTGTGCTAGGGGGTTAGACGAGTTTGCTGGCTTCCTGATAAGATATATTGCTCTTGACTTTTATACTGATTGTTTGTTTTTTTTAGAAAGAGCGGACAGCCCTTAGAGGAGGTTGCAATTGCAGCACTCAACTGTGCCGCTACAGTCGAAGCCATCATGAACGTCACTGTCGCATCAGAAACAAACCGGTGTATTTTTACATTGACCCATATCGTTTTCAAATTTTTGGTAATTGAAACAACGTGTCGGGTTACGGATATATAAATCCACATTAACCTATACGGACCAAAGCAGATATACGAAGGAAGAGATTTAGTATTGAAGATCAAAAGATAGTTATTTAGTTTAAGGATGTTTAAGAATCGTTTCACCCTGGTAACTTCAATTCTGAGAGTATGTCTTCTTCTGAAAAGGCCAATTATACTCTGATCCCTGTCACGAATTATACCCCGACAGCTGGGAATTATGGGTGGATGTAAAAAGAGGTATGTCTTAAATTGTGTTTAACGTTAAAAAAATTATTGATTATTGTTTCCGGAAAAATTCAATGAGAATGTCTCCGGATCTCATTTTTTTTAACGTTTTTCAAACTGCCTGCTGCACCCTGAAGACCTCACATCAAGATGAAATTTTTGAAACTGGCTTTTGTTAACTCTGACGAAACCTCCATTTTCGTTTTTTTATCAGCACTTGACGATGTCGACCGAGAGGAAGACCTGGTAGATACATGTAAGGCATTTGTTGGAAGATTTAGGGAAGACATGTCAGATATATATAAAAGATTCACCCCATGTGTTTTTCACCCACCACGGAGTGCTAACAAGAGCGATGCACGAACCTACAGACACTCGGCAGGAAACACACCAAGAGCTCCACATGAGGTATAATCAAATAGATGGCCTTGACGAGGAAACTCAATTGCCCACCACGAGCTCCTACGTCTACCACCCAATGAATAAGGTCTTACATCAGACACACACTACTCAACTGACCCATGAGACACCTCCACACACGTAGTGCCGCGAACGAAATTTGAGGAATAACATTTCTTTTCTAAAGAGTGGGAGGATTGAAAACACAGACGCAAGACATGACCAAGCCAATTGATTGGACCGGATCCATCCGACCTCCATCCGAAGTAAGGGCCAAACTTTAATGTTGGGCGTGAGAATCTCTCAAGACCAACACGCCCTCAACCACCAGGAACCCGTCCTCAGAGGTTACGAGTCGCAACCCACGGCAAACAAGTTGCTCCCAGGTTGCCACTTTCACAACCGGGCCCACACGGGAGAGCGCTGTAGCCTTTAACAGCAAGCTTGCGTAGAGGGCCGAGGTCCTATTCTTTTCACCCCGAAGACCCCGCGGGGGAAAATGCATTTGAAACAATGGATTTTACCGAGGCGTTTTGTATCATATTGCCTAATGTGCCGTGGCAGGAACTATTTTAGGCCGAAAAAAAAGGGTGTTACGTAGATGATACCCACTGGGACAGACTACGGTAGAGCCAGTAGTCTGCTTCAAAAAGGTTTTGCACCACTGAAATATTTAATAAACATCGATGTATTTTTCAGTAAAGTATTTGATGGCCTTTATACACTTGATTTTAGTCCCGTTAAAAGCAGATTTGATGACTTTCAGATGTGTAGTGAAAGGGAACGACACATGGAATCATCTGAAAAATATTTCACATCTGTATTGACCAGACATGCTGGCCGAGCCTTATGGAAAGTTTCTTCGGTGGACTACCGGATCTTGGTCAATGAGTTAAGTGATCGTATGCGCTTCTACTGGTCATCCGTTTCAAGTACAGACCTAGCATGTCGAAGGGAATATCCATTGGAAAGGTTTCTGTTGTCAGCCTAATTTGCATTCGCAATTCTTTGACTGTGATTCACTTACATGTTTCTGGTAAGCCATTCTTCTCCAATTTTCCGTCTGCATGGACAAATTAATCATATACTAAAGCCAGACACACTAGACTATCGTGGCACCAAGTTTCTGTTAAGCTGCTCTTTTATCCTGTCTACTCTTTGGAGAACTCAAGGTCAAAGCCAGGACAATCGCGTGCCCCCTTACGACTTCCGGTAATCACCGACGATAAACGGAATGTGGCAGGCGCATGTTTTTAGCACAAGGCGGAGAACGGATGTTTGGTTTGTTATGTTTTTTTTTTTTTTGGGGGGGGGGGGGGGGCATTCTTGTAGGAGACTTTGATGCTTTGATTGCTTTTTTACACCTGTTATCTTGCAGAATACATTTTGTGTTACATATAAAATTGGTGAAACTATGCAGACACGGGAATGGAATAATGCCCAAATGTGTTGCATCTTCGGTTGGTTGTGAGGACAACTTTAGGGCATGACCAGGCTAACCGTAATGCAAATTGCTGATATCCATAATTACACAGGTCGGGTCATCAAGACTTCAAACGCAGTTCCCCCTGAGATATAACACTGTCTGATTAGAGACCATTGTGGTAAACGCCATGACATAGGTACATAGAACTATAAAATTAACTGCACTCTCAAACAAGCACCGTCTGTTGAGAGCTGCTCTTTACTTTTATCTTTCCGACGCCGACGGGAACATATTGGCAGAACATTCCACGAATTCAGTGTGTTCAAGAGCTTCATTTAAGCTTACATTTTAAATATAATATGGGTACATGGCGCTGTCTAGCGGAGTGAAAAGACATTGGAACATTGTTTATACGTATATCTCCTAGTCTTGTCTTGCCATTCCATCAAGGATTTATTTTCATTCCTCTGGAACATTAATGAATAAGTATAATTAAATGACATACTCGTTTTTATCGGCGTGGAAAAGGCCTGTCAGTAGGAGATGTCAAATAATCAACTCTGTACTTGAGTGAGAACATAGTGTGTAACGCTTTTCCAAAAAAAAAAGAAAAAAAAAACAAAACAAAAACACCCTTCGCTCGTAACCCACCGTTCACGAAGAAAGTAATAAACAACAAATTAATTCTCAGTGCAGATTTTGCCGTGAAGAAAAATAAAAAAAACTCTGGTAAAACGTAAGTAATCATAAGATAATTGCAACACTGCATTGCAGATGTTTAGATCTTCCTGTAATTTTTTTAACCCATAGACATCAAGCACTAGGTCTATGCAGGAGCCTGATTTCCACGCGCAGCCTGTAACAAAACACTGATATAATAACCAATGATCTGAGAAACAAGATGCTGTCACTTCAATCTGATTACAAATTACGTAGTTTATCAATTCGACGAAAGACAGTACCTATGATAATTTTCATTAACTAGACATTTATATATCGGAATCGAGAGATATGCAATTATTAAATGGTGGAAGTTAACAACCCTTGTAATAAACGCTCACAAGGGACGCATCCATATCAGTTTTCTTGCCATCGAAATATGGCTTGACATTTTTTAGGTTTTAATAATAAGCATCGCATTTCAGTGTGTGTTACGTGTGGTATATCCATACTTGCTTTACCAGATTCTCAAAGTGTCAACGTATGATAGCGTTGGTAATTGTGCAAACCCATTGTGAGTGTCCTTAATGATAAGCGGTAGAGATTTTAGTGCCTCACGGCAATATAATGCCATCATTTATAATGTACACATGGGAATCGAGACAATATTATCAATCTTAATCAATAATGGAAGCAAAATGTTTACTACTACTGAAAAACATGTAACATTGGAGTATTAAAGCCGGAAGTCGTAAAACAATTATGAAGATCCTTATAATACATGCATATCAGCAGTAGTATATATTTTCTATCCATTCTCGATTAACATTGATAATATTGTCTTTAATCCCATAATATCCCTGTTATGTAACTGAAGGAAGGGGCAGGCTGGTTTTAGTCTGAACCATTTACCAGCTATCACACAGTCGTTGCTGTTCTGGGCTTTCTCTCTATGCTGTACGTCTTAATTATATTATATCCTGTACATTGTAAGGCTATAATTCCATTTTTCAAATTCACTTTATCACTCAGCTGTCAATGGTAAGTGACACCTTTGCATGGACATAGAATCCATGTGATATCAGTAATCCCCCCGAAAACAGCCTAGTGACCCAACAGCATCAACAAACTGGCTTGGTAACTGTCGTGATTATTTTTCTGAATTAATTTATGTCACTGACTGCTGTTTAACGCTAAACTTACGAATTTTTCAACTTACAGCGGAAATTTTGGTGAACACAGATAAGCCAGCATGCTTTCATTGACTATTGATGGATACAAGGCTTTTGACGATTTAGAAACTTGACTCTAGGCGAATTCATGACAGAGAACACTATTCGATATATCCTAGTCCAATTATTTTGTTTATTTCATCTTTGTGTCTATCTTTTAATCTAGGCTGATGCCTACACGTGATATGGAGATTTATATATAGCCCGCCAAATGTCGGTGTTTTTCCCAATATATATTAATAATAAATTTGACAAATTCCTCTCACGACATCGCGCGGGGCTTTTTTTCCCTTGACTTTATTTGTTTTTACCGATCTTTGTCTTTGTTCGTGTTTTGTATCATACAATGCTTCTTATCTTGTCCATAGGGATTGTCTGGTCATGCCTTTAATTCAATGACTGGGCGGTTTTGGGGTCGTGTGATAGATTATCTTTGTAGGGTGTCTGTTGACTGAATAAAATTTGGGGCTTCTGGCAATCAAATCAGAGATCACACGTCTACACTCAGATTAAACATGGGAAGACACCTCTGGCAGTAATTAACTTTCTCAATGTTTGAAAACTTGGACAGTTTTAAAGTCGGCATGCACTTAAGTAACTAAAGACGAAAGAATGCAAACTTAAAGTATTTGAAATAAGTATTTAAATTACTGAAAGGGATTTTAGATACCGCAGTACTGATCAGTTCACGTGTGCAAAAACCATTTGATGGCATGCATAATATCTGTATTAGCTTGGTGTTTTCGCCAAAAGTTCAGCTCGTAGGTATGATACAAGGTATTTTTCAAACTGTATAAAACGATCCTTGCAGCCGAGAATTCAAACTAACGAGTGTACTGGCTGGTGTATCAAAAGGTCCCTGTCGAGTACTTATCTCCGAGAGTTCTGGACTGTTGTATCGATATGTGACTCGAACAATGTAAGGATGGGTGTGACTGGAGTGGATTTCACTGGCACGTTTTAAAAACATTAGGTGTGAGCGTATAATATGTGGTGTGACACATAGCGACAGTTAATAACGGCATGCTAATATGTGTTTTGGGATTTTGCCAGCTATTAAGCAGTAAGTTGATTTTTATGACCCCATGAAGCTTTGCCCTTCGTTCTTTACTGTCCATTGTGGAGCCCATAGACAATACCACCATTCTATATATTCATTAGCTTACAGACACGAAGTATGTCTCTCGTCTTATTTACCTGTCTCTCTGCTTTAAAAACATTTCTATACGTAAAGTCACGTGCACATTATCCGGGGTTACTTCTGTAAAGTGGGAAATTAAGCCCGTTGTACAGACAAGGTAAATGGCACTGCTAGACATTTCTGTGTACCATAGATCTGAATCAGTAGTTATGGTAAGCTACCTGAAATACTTTAAACGTTAACTACGTCACCTTTGTTACAAAAGAATATACGTCAAAATCCAAGCGCAAGGCGTTCTCTGTAGCTGCTGTTCAGCCAATGGGTTACACCTTATCGTGAAAGCTTTCTTACGTGTCTTTAAACACGTGTTATGTCTTGTCACTATGGTGACGACCAGACAGGAAGTATACCAGATATGGGACTACAACCCACGGTGTGAGAAAATTTTGGTTTACTTCTCAAAGCGCGTTCTCAGTTCTTTAATTTAACTTTAAAAGGATACAGAATCGATGCTGATTTGCTGACAACGGAGATAAACCTAGCTGTCTTGGTCACGCTTTAATAAGTGTACCATGCCTAAAAATCAGCTTAGGCTAAGCATAGTCTGTGCTTGCTTATCTCTCACATCAGCCACTCAGAATTGATTCTGTATCCCTTCAAACCCATCGGAAGATAATGAATGTTGACTAAGGAATGCATAAAAATGTTTGATGTAAGTAAATTATGTTTTGACGATATTCATGGTTGTTAATCAGCAATTTAACGCCATCATTTTCGAGATTCACTGTTTGCTGCAGCTCCACATTGATGTACACAACACACTGTTACAAGATTAAAATAAACGATACTTCTGAAGCAATAACAATAGAAAGGCCCTGGTGAAATGAGTCTCTCTGTGACTGATTACTGTTCACTTGGACCAAGTTTTTTGTCTTGCGTCTAAACGCGCCAGAACACGTTCATACATTATGCAATGTCACAATATGAAGGCTTTGGAGGCATGTTTAGTACTCCATTTACACTGGCGTCTCAATGGTTATTTCTGGGCGTCACATTTCTCTCCCAATTGGCGGAAGTAGACAGTGTTGTGTTATGGTGGCGACAGTAAAAAATATTATTCATTTGGCACCTACGGAAGACAACCTTTAGACAAATTCAGGAAGTTTACGTTGGATGGTTGGAATAATGGCGCTATGACATGCTTATAACAAATTTAGAAACTCAGGAAATCAGTTAATGTGTACAGTGCTGGAGAATCCTATTTTTAGTGCTAAAATACATGTATTTTCGACCTGGAAAATCGATCCATTACCATTTTGTGAGCACATAATACTTCAAATTCGTCACGCAACACTCCTTGGCACGTTAGATCGTGTGCCATTTGCCAGATCTTGATGTGATTCTGTATAAGAGAGGACGTCAATAATTTCAAGGCAAGCAGGAAGATAGTCTAGCCAACAACTTCCAAGCCTAACATGAATGGCTTGATGCAGTGGTATCTTTCAATAATGTAGCCGATGGGTTCGTCCTCGATAACATTTGCAGACCTATTTTCCAGTAACTACATGGACGATGGTGATAAACGCTAAAGCATTAGCTCGAAAACTAAGTAAACATGCAACATGTAAATAGTATTCGCTAACCAGTCTGTGGCGTAATTTCACACATTCAGTGTTAAAGTTTGCACAATACCCTTTGTGGAGTAATTACACAACTTCAGTTTTGAAGTTTGCACAATACCCTTTGTGGAACGCAATTTAGAAAGCAGATATACCTGGCTCCATATACGTCGACTGATTTCAAAATCACGCTTAAAGCCGCACAGATGTACCTTTCATAAGAAAAGAAACACAACGCTAAACATATCTAAAACTATTAATTACCAATAATCAGATGATCACATATCAGATGTGAGGTAGAAGTCGATAACACCTGCTAAAATAACAATGATTTGGTTTCATTGTCAAGCTTCCTGATATTAGGTACTATTGAAAAGTTATGTTTATTTTTATAGTGTTGATGCAGATGACAGACAATATTTGGAAAATTACTTAAACATTGTGAACAATATTTTACATCTTACCTGTGCTTCAAAATAGCTCTCGTTGTTTCGACTGCGTCTTTTAGACAGTTTTTGTCAGCTACCTGGCCAACCTTGTGCTAGTAAACGAGAAATGATATTACAAGAGGAGTTATGATGCTACGGATGCTTGATTAAGTCGCAGATCGCCATCTCTCCTACAATCAGGGAGTGCTCAGTTGAAAGTAGTGCTTGGTTTCGACACGTTTCAATCGATTTGTCGCTTTTGACAAACAAATAAATAAAAACGGATTGTCAAGTGTGATGCGTTTGTGTCATTGCCAGTGATATTCTTATCATGGTTTATCTAAATGAAGTTGTCCCAGTTATTCCGTAACCTTTATTTTATGTATTTTGAAGGAAATACTAATGGCTTAAAATAAAGGCCGGTTATATTGAACAAAGATCAACAATATAGCTGATGTTTTTGTGACTGTCTCTAACCACGCCCATTCCTCCAGCAACCTGCGGATCGTCGTGTGCCCCTCCCCTCCCCTCCCCTCCACTCCCTCGATTTACGATCTAAACCGGATTACCCCAACTCAAGGTCATGGTACATCCGTGTACACAACTACATGCTGTGGTTTTTTTTTTAGTGTTAAACTAAGCTTGATGATTTAAAGATACTCATGAAAACACATCCAGCATCCAAGTTTATTGCCAAAGAATTTGCAGTTACCTTCAGCAACGGCATTTGGTTTATTTGCGTCCTAGTGTCCTTGTGCGTGTCACATGTAGGCCTGGGGTAAAATACAGAAAAATATAGTTATGAAAAGCGAGAAATGCGTTCTTGGTGTTGTTATTTGATAGTGGGTATTGAATTCTTCAAAAAAAGCGACAGCCGTGAGTGAAATAAACGACAGACGACTTTAAAGTATTATTAGACGTTTTCCAAACACACTGTTAATTTCCACCTGTTTGCTTTTCAAAATTTAATAAACAAAAAAAAAACAAAAAAAAAAACAACACTCTGCGCTTCCAGCTATTTTCGACTCAAGCCTGCCACAACATAAAGACCAGATATTCATACAGCCGGGGAGACAATACTCGTACAGGCGTCATTTGTGATTTCCTAAAAGCCGCCTAGTGTGTCTGCAACAATGCTGAGAAAATTTTCAGGGTATTTTGCGCCGGTGATTAGGTGCGTCCCTACAAGCGATAAAATCTACCTAGAGTGTCTCCAGCTTTAAATAGCTGCGGGTTTAGCACAAAAATCCTTACTGGAAGCTGAAAAGACTGATCCCTATATTCTCTAAGTATATAGTTAGAATGATTTAAATTTATTAACATTTCAAGCAGATTTATCCCAGGCCTTATGAAATCTGGCCGTTTTCCTAAACCTGTGAATAGGACTCCTAAGCCTATGAATTTAACTCCTAAAGCTGTGAACAGGACTCTTAAACCTGTGGATTTAACTCCTAAAGCTGTGAATAGGACTCCTAAACCAGTGAATTTAACTCCTAAAGCTGTGAATAGGACTCCTAAACCTGTGAATTTAACTCCTAAACCTGTGAATAGGTTCCTTTCCATTGTTTTGTGTGGATGTGTTTGAATCGTGATGACAAGGCAATGTTTTTTTTTTTGTTTTTTGTTTTCCCGAATTCGTCTTAGGCATGGTGCTATTGGGTATTTAAATTACAATTTAATCCTTTATGTGGACAGTTAGAATAAAACGTTAGCTGTAGTGAATTGGCTAATGAGGATAATGGTAGATCATAAACCGTTGGCATGTTATTGTCTATCTTTTCGTACATGTGGGCTTTAGACTGGCATCGCACATTAACGGAACAAAATAATCTACAGCAAACGTTGTACTATTGTAAAGCAAATGACCAAATAAGCGTTGTTCAGAAGTTATTTTCACCAGGTTTTACGAAGAGAGAATGAATATAAAAATCTCTGTGCAATGTTGTCTTAAACCCCATTGTCTGCATTTTTTCCATTAGAAAGAAAAGTAATAATAAATAGTGTTTATAGACTCAGTTCATATTGATCATCAAAGAAAGTATCAATACCTTCCTGTTCGATAACTAAGTACATAAAAATAAATACCTATCGACATTAACAAAGGATTCAAACGATCATTTTGTAAGACACATTTGTATGTATCTGCCTGAGGCAAATACCTCTACTTTTGACAATGTAAGATTTATGTACCCGGGCTGGTCCAAATTAACTAAAAACCAAGGATCACTTTGAAACAAAATATAACACACACAGTGCTATAGGGATATCTGCTTTATCTGAAGTATCTAAACTAACTAAATACTATCGATCATTTAGCTACCACTTAAATCATCCTCATTCTCAGCATGAATATCATAAACGAGGACGGTGTAAACGAATTGATCAACTCTTGTCTTCAATGCCTTGACCACTTTAATAGTCGTTTTAAGGCCAAATGTCAGCATATTGTTCTCGCTGTTAAGTAAAAGGCGATTACGGCAACTTAAATTTGTAATTCTTCTCTAAACAACACTTAAGTATGCACTTACACCACAAAGATTCCAAGCGTTATAAAAAAAGGGATTGAAATATATTATAAATTATACTGTCTAACCTGCCTTTACAAACGTCAACATGCTGGCTTTCTCTCTTCCGTACGCTGGAAGGTCTTCCAGAAATCTGCAAACGGTCGTAGATTTCCCCTTGGCTCTACCCTCTATCCTCCAGTTATAATGCTGGACGCCATCTTATATGTTAAATGTTCTTGAGTACGGCGTAAAACTCCAATCAAATAAATAAAAAATTAAATAAATAAATAAACATCTTTGAAGACTCTAAGTTCAACTTTTGGAGTAAAAAAATATCCTTGCGAAGTAGTATATTGTTTTATGTCTATTGCCGTTGTTTTCCCCAAATTACAGCCGATGTTAACCGAGTCTTAAATCGGCTTATTGTATGTTATTTTGACGACGGTCATTAGCTGGTAGACATAAAGGTATGCATGTATGAATGTCATAATATGGTGTTAAAACACTGTCAATGTCTCATTCAACCCTAAACATAGTTTTTCATTCTTTTACAACACAGGGGAGAGGGTCGCGCCAAGTGGGGCAGTTCCTTGGCAAACGCAAGTTCAAAACTGGTTCAAAACCGGCGTTGGACAGGAAAACTATTCCTGGGTCCTTGATGACAATACATGATGCAATGTTCGCTGAGTATTCTTAAACAAACATGACATCTATATCTGCACGCCCTACCTGGGGACCGCAATGGAATAAATAAATAAATAATTCATGATGAAATGATCACATCGCCATATCTTTACCAAGACAAGGACCCCTTATCGGTTTTAAGTTTTGTTATTGGCACTTTTTAATGAATATGTCAGTTCAGGCCAATAAACACGGGTGGGTGGTTCAGTGATGTCTGTCAACTGATGTTTCGATTTATGTGATCAACGTCCTCCGCGATTTGCCGAGATTTGGTTTTATGGATTCTCTAATAGGGTTATCACAGCCTCAAGTCTCTGATTATAATGCGGCATTTAACTCTTTCATTTTAGGGTAAAGATCAATGAATAAAAAGGCTTTAAAATACATACCTAACGACTGCAGTGTAAATGTATAGCAGAGGTTTTAACGTCTGTCTCAAATCAGACCCAACATTCCCCTGTTGTAATTTTGCCGTGGCCAAAAATATCACTGAAAAAATCAGCGAATATTGTGGAAGCCATAGGATGTCATGTAATTTTATTTTTACTTGCTCCTCGCATTTCATAGGTCTTGCTACACAGCAATGCAATACTCATAACCGTTGCTGAAGCAGACCAACTATGGTTTCATTTTTACTAACAATGCTGTAAAATATGCTGCTCCGTTGGTGCTATCCAACATTCAATAACACAGAAATCTATTTTGTGATGTAATCCGGACAAACCGGAAACAGGGGTTTGGTATATCAGCGTACAGTGTTGAACTTCGTTGTTTAACGTTTGTTTTTAAGTCCTTGAAGTGAACAAAGTACACAGCAACTGACTAGAAACTTACATTTGCTGGTTACAGAGACCAACGACGCATTATGTCAAAAAGATTTGCCGTTTGCTTATCTTGACCCGAGGCTGGCCTTGAATTGTTCTGGCACATATATTTCAAATGGATTGTTACGCCATTACACACAGAGTATGTAAATATAACTGCCAGACATTCCTGCATACATTAGCTCATGGCCAATCTTTCTCAGTCAGCTCTATTTAATGTACCTCAAAATCAAAGCACAAGGCAAGCTATTTAACCTGACAGTCAACCGAGTAGAATATTATTCTGGTAAAATGTGTGGTCATAGACATCTCTCTTCATTAGATTTGTAGGTCTTGTGTAAAATTCAAAAGAACGAGATTATTAAGTGACGGAGTTTGGTCTGTGTAAATGGCCCTTAGTCCATAGCTTTGATAATTTTTCAATTTCCTGAAGCGAAAATATTCCTTATTCTTTGAACGTATTGATCTGCGGTCATTCATGTAAACGTACAGTAGCGGCTGCAATTCCAGTCGTGCAACTAAACGTAATCGAATTTCTTGTGTGGAATTGTTCAAACAGGCGAGCTCTCCCTTTATTAAAAACTGAGACCCCGGGCTGTAATAAATAAAGACGGCTTTAATTACTCATGACAAGTTTTCTAAACAAAATTTTTATTTCAATTTGTTTGCTATTTAATCATTAGCTTTGATGGAAGTTGTTAATATCGAGGCAAAACAAATTAGAAACGTGCGCTTTAGACAGTATTGCATTTGCAAAAAAGCAGTCATATTATGACATGAAATAATTTGTTGAAATAACTGTATTTTTAGCAAGGAAAAAATCATTACAGGTTGAGCGAAAAGGCTAGGTAATCAATCCATGGCTGCTTTCACTAAGAACAATGAATGTCAGGTTGACCTACAGATTCACCAATCTTTGAGCTAGGTATACTCCAGCTGTTGTCAACGATGACCCTATGCCTGAAACCGTCAAGAGGTTTTGCCCTGGACGAATAATATGGATATAAAGCTGAAATCGAATCGATTTTAATAAAGGTAAGTCCAAAGTTATTGACAGTCTTGTGTTTGAGATGCGGCAAAAGGACACATTCAAATTCACATTTCCCAGTGACCAAGTACGCTATAATTTACGTTTCGGTAGTGCCAACCTCTTAATTTCTAAGTGGAATACAACTGCCATTTGACAATGCCTAACTGGGACAATTCTGGCTAAGTAAGCGTTAAAGCTGTTAATAAAATCATCTACTGAGTTATTGAAACGGCATATTGTGAATTTATACTTATCTACGAATCATAACTTTACACGCTTAGAAAATAACAGTTGTGATCCTTACTTTTTATAATCATTACAATAAATGTACACATTTCACTACAACATTGTTCATTAATTTTTCTCAGGTTATGAGTTCGATCAGCTCTTGCTGGCTTCTTCTCCGAGCGTATATGTACGCGGGAAGACGCGGGAAGATACTAGGCACTTTGGGGCGGTCGCAGGGTTTCCCCTAAACTCTGCCCGGTTTGCGCTCACCATAATGCTGGCCGCCGTCGTATGTCCGTGACGTATTCTTAAGGGCCACGTAAAACACCAATTAAATAAATAAACAGATTTTGCTGGAATTGGGCAGTACTGTAGTCTGATTGTTTTAAGCAGTCTATATTCATTTATCTACAAAATTCGTCATGAGCGCTTACCAAATTCGGCCTAAGTCACTGACACGTAACAACACAAGCTCTGTACATGGATATGTTGGAAGCTCAAACACTTGCACAGAAAAAGACGTCAAAAAGCCGTTTTTCTCTTTCCTAATGTTAAACTGTAAGCTAGATTTTAAAGGAGACTCATTGCCACAGGTGAGGTCATAATTGTTAAAAAACCACTGGCATGCTGGATATACGGCGGAATTCAATATTTTGACAAGAGGCGACATCAGTTATTTAAACGGCTATCGACTCTGTTTTAGTACATTATAACCTTCAAAAAAATTAAAATTTTATTTTAGCGCTTGCAGTAAATGATCCCACGACAGAGTGGGAAGTTTGGAAATTATGTTATAAAAAACAATGCAGTCACTTCGCTGAGACAGTAGTACAGACTGTGTTACTGTGTACAGTTTGTGCTAACCTCTTGGTGCAGCCATTGTAAAACAAATTACTCTCTACGTCCATCAGTTCTCCAGCATGCCATTTGTTTTTGAATGATCATGACATCATCCGGATGGGCAGTCATATCACCTGTGTTGTGCTTCCAAAGATTCAAACATTCATTTGTGTGAATTCAACTGGTTGACTATTTAAACTGCGATTGATAAATTATCCTAAAAAGTCGGTAATGTCTACATGCCAGCAGTGTTATCCCTTTGCATTGCTTAACTGTTATTTTATGTTAAATGGGATGATATGTAACACAGGATTTTGAGCGAATCTAGAACAATGACGTCTGATATTATAAGGCAAGTAACAGCATTTTTTTCCCCTAATTCCACTTAAGCCATGGTGTTACGGCAATGAACAACACTGTATGTACGTACTATAAATATCGTCTCCTAACCTATGTACTATGAATAATCTTCTCCACTTCTCTTAACCAGGAAAAGAACATATGCATCTATGGTTTGAGTTTTACGTCGTATTCAACGATAAGACATTGGGAGTGTGGACACATGCTGTGTCTGCTTGTGGCAGGGCGAGTCCATGCTGCCAAAGTGCTGCCATCACTGAAGTACCATGCCGAAGACATCGGACATTACACCCCACCCAGTCACATTATACTGACACCGGGCCAATCTGTTAAGTTCCTCGCTCAAACTTCTGACTTCTGAGCGCCAATAGAGGCAGTAACAAGTACTATTTTAACAGTCTTTTTATTTGACCCGATCTAGTTTTGATCCCAGATCATCCGACTTCGAGGCAGATGCTCTAACCTTTACGTCACCGAAACCGTCTGCGCACGAAAGACTATCTTTACTGACCAGATGAAGATGGCACCGCTAACGTCAGTATATATGGAATGGCATCTTAATGCTGCTAAGGCACATACCGTACGTAGTGATGAAAGATAAACATGTTGGTGCACAAATCAGTAACATGGACATACCATTCCCTAGTCTCTCTTACTCTCGCAAGTAAATAACATCTCAAATTGAATTTGTTTTAAATGTGGCAAAAATAGTAACAGAAAACCTATCCAAACGAATTTAACCTTCAGGACAAAATTTTTTTCAGTGTTTAATGCAAACATGATCTTCTCTTTACACTAAGGAACTCTGGGAGGAAAATAAGCCTAGTTACAGGCTTTGTTATTGAACGACATTAGAGTTAAAATAAATAAATGTATTTTCTCTTGCCCCTGGGGTAACAAACGGATGAAACGGTTTACCACGTTTAACACGAAGTCCTATTCCCAACAGCCGGATTAATCTTTCCTGATGAATGTTTTAGAACCGGAAGTAGTAAACTGATTAATGTGACTCACAATAATAAATGTTTATTACCAGGAGTTAATATTTTGCCTTCATTATCGATTAAGATAACATTGTCTTTATTTCGCTGCATAAGTAATAATGCAGGCAATGGAATTCTACCTTCTACTTAGAATTCCATTACACAAGGCTTATTTATGTAATATCTCTCGGAGAGTCTGGGCGAAATACCACAGGTAACATGTAGCACAAACATAGTGATTATTGTCCAAACTTCACTAATGTTAACACGAAGTCTTGCGTGACAGCATGCGGGCTTAGACACAAGGTTAATACGTTACTATAAAATCTAAACATCTGAAATATCCATATGGCATATACATGCGTGCTGTTTTGTTAATAATTTGCTTAGTTTTTACTGATTTATTATTTAATTCTTTTTTTACACTTCCAGATGACAAAGTGTGGATTGAGTGAAAAATTATCGAAAAGACGTTTAACACCATGCCGTCAGCTAAATGAGTTTAGTATTTGGCATCTTTCGGACACTGGGCATTACCAAGCCAAACAATGCACAACCGTGTGTCATTTGACAATACATATATAGCTTCCATTACCCATAAGAAATGCATATGAATCCACCACACGGGTTAGAAAAGTTATTGTAGATACGAAGAATATTTCAACGCTTTCGCACACTTTACAGCTCATACTTCGAAGTTCCGGCATAATGGAGGAGTGGCTGTCGTTGTTATAAGAGTGTTGTTAATTTTACATGTATCTATGTATTTACGTTTAACGCAATGGCCGTTACCTTTCGCCAAAATTCTCTAGATCCTAGACTTCACGGAGATCTTTAGAAATCTTCGGAAGACCTGGCAAGCTTATGGAATTATGGACAGCAGCCATTTGTGCTAGCCTGGCCATCAAAAATCTTCCTCACCAGTCACCGAACATTGCACATTATTTGTCCACTCATCCATTCCAGCATGTGGATAGCTTCGCCCATATTAACACCAATTACATGTTGTCTTGCAATACATGTAGTTCCAGGACGAGTCCTAGAAAGGATCACCTGCACCAGCAAACAGCAAAAGCCTCAGATATAATCGTGCTTACGTGCTTTTTATCTGCTTATGATTAACGGAGGTTATTAGCCAGCACAAAGCCTAAGGGGTGACAGGACGATAACCACAAATAAACTTGGTTATCTCGGCATCCCATTGTGTGGGTGCTAATATGTTAAGAACTCGTTTGCTACGAGGAAAAATCAGATTGTTACATTAGCATAATCTGTTCGTTTGCGCCATTTTGTTATCCATATACACATATCAAAATATAATCAATTACAAGATGAACTAAGCATTAACACCGTATTTGTTCTGTGGTATCGAATGAGTTACGGCGTAAAACACGGATCAAACAAACAAATGCTGTCCTATTTTCCCTTCGTAACATATGGTGCCTCGCCAAATTAGGGCTTCCACGTATCAACTGTTTCGTTGTGCGACGTGAAACATGTTGCATTTTGGTCTTTCACCTATTTCACATTATTTCTAGTCACTGCGACGTGGCGCTGCTGAAGATGCAGTGACATTTTTATGTTATGGTATTTTACCTAATTCGACGAGAGGCCGTATTTGATAAAATACGTGCGAGCATTTTCCAACTATTCCACTACCGCTGATGCTCCGACCTGTCATATTCCAAGTATGGGGAAATGCAAAGATAACTCCAAAGTGAAGAATATATCAGATCTGATTTAAGCGTTGGGTCCGATATTCGTCCGGCAGCCATAAATCATCAACGGGCTTTGCAAGGCGACAATCGCAAGACAGATTTCCAAAAGAACCTATGAAACCAAAAACATTGCCTTGGATAACACATTTTTTTTAGAATTTTTAAACTTAGAAAAATTCCGTATAATTATCTATTTATCTACGCTGGTTTGTTGATACTCTGTGAATTTCTTTGGACTGCAATGATTTTTTTCTCAAATAAACCAACGTAAAAAACATATCTAATGAAGAAAGTTGAAAATAGTTAAGTGTTCATTGAGGGGCTCTGTAGCTGCCGTCAAAGAACAACGACGAAAGCTTGGTCAACTTAGTGTTGAACGGATGACAAAACGGAATGGTCACATTCATATTTAGGGTCAATGGTTCTCTACAACAGTCGACAATTCGTGGACAGAAGAACTCACCGTGATCATTTATATCCACGGTAACTTGCTCTCTCAACAGCAAATATAGTTTCAAATGATTCTCTCATGTACTCAGACATACCCATAAGTAGAATGTTTTGCAGAGGCACGTGACTGCTGTAGCCACCGAGCGGGCAACTCTTCAAGCCATTTATGCAGATCAACAGCTTTTGCCGCCATTTTTTATTCATTCACGCATATAATTACAACTGAAGAGAACTTTTTTCCATTTCTTTCTGCCAGTTTTCACCTGTCAGTTTTCAAAAAGCCTGCTTTTATGGCGACATTAGAATTCTTTGTTTGCCTGAAGAACAGTTAGGGTTAAATGCCGTTCAAAATCTATGAAAATTTTGCTTAACATCTTTTGAAGCTTCTTTTCATGTTGTTAAAAGAAAATTGTCATGTGGATTTGCTGAATACGCTTTCCTGGCAGATAAAGGATTCAAGATAATGGGAGCAAATTTTTGAAATTTTTCAGCAATACAAAATTGGCGATAAAAATCAACTTTGCCTTGACTACATGCAACTTTCTGTGTAAGAAGTGGAATCAGAAAGGAAATGCGTAATTCAGGCGTTCATCAGTGTGACAATATAGGACAGTTTACATACAATATTGAGGTGCTCCAATATCAAGCATAAAAAATAAATTTATTCCACTGAAGTTATTTTTAGCCGTATTCATTGGAGATTTTAATATCGATACGCTGTCATCTGCAGACATCTTATTCATGGACTAAGGCAAATTGACGGACGATCTCGTTTAATACTATAATATATTTATTCCTTCAATTTGATTAATTTGCTCTATGATTTTAGCTGCACGTTTGGTCTTGAAACCAAAATAACAATAACAGTTCAGGCCTTACTTCAACGTATTAAGCCACAACAGCGTAGGCGCGATGTGTCAAGGTTTTGAGTGGTTTCCCAGCCTGTGCCAGACTTATTTAAACGCGTCAGCATTCTTTCATCGTTTGCTACTAAAGTACAAGGGGTGTTTAAAGGTGTCAAACTTTTTGAACTCAGATGAAGCCCAAATGTTGGTGTATAGTTTTCAATCTATAAGAGTCGCTTAAATTAACGTTAACAGTGTTTGACTGCATCGTTTGTTATAAGTAGTTTTGTTTTATAGGGGTCTAAATGGTATCTTGTACGTGAAATGCATGTAACTATATTTGTAACTTAAAAATCCATTGATTTCTTAGAACAGTTTACCTTAGAAAGAAGCTTCTATGAAATCAAAATGCTTCATAACAAATATGTGAAAAAATTGGTTCCCTCTAGAAGACCTCTAGTTACCCTTCATAAAGCCATGCAAGTTTGGCCTGTCAAACCTTTTAAAACATATTGTGATGTTGCTGGAAGTAAATTGACATGCTGGACTTGGTGAGTGTGAGGCCTTGACAGATAAGATAGTGAGGACAAGAGAAGGCTATTTTCAAATTTTTCAAGAAGGAGAAGAAAAACCAAATTTTTATAATGATGCCTTCTCCATACGCAAATCTTGACAAAACCATCTCTGGTTTGATTAAATTCTCTTTTCTGAAGGAATCAGAAAGGAATTGCGTCACAACTGTAATACAAACGTCGATCAATATGACAGTATCAGACACTTTAAGGACAATAATGAGATACTTCAATGCCAAGGAGAAAAATTTATTTCATGCACTGAAGATATTTTTAACCGCAGTCATTGGAGTCTAAGATTTTGATCTTGAAAATTGGACATCTTCTGGCTTCTCATTCATGGTGACAGACAGATTTACAAACAATCTTTTTGATACATCTCTCGAAATATTTACTCGTCAAAATTAATTACCGTCTTAGTGTTCCAACATATTTCAACTGTTTCTTTAATTGTATATAAATGACAGCACGTGACAAAACTGAAAACGGACAAAATGCCTCAAGGTTTTTGTCAGAGTTTTGTAGTAGTTGTATAATACAGCAGCAGTGTTTTCTGTGAACATTAGCAATGATAGTGAAATGCTTTTATTCTTTTTTGTGTTTTATTATTGATTTATTTTTTCTTTATTTATTATTGGGAATATTATTGTGTATATAATACAAATGTGGTCCTTCCTTCCTTTAAATATAAAGAGTTGTGGTTTACGTGCTGGATTTGTCACATCGGACGTTACACACGTGTGCCCTCCCAATGTCATTAAAAACTGTCGACCACAAGGTAACAATTGTCCGTTAAAATCTATTTTACGAGGCTGTTATGCAACTTTTTATAATGAGACTGGTCATATAATATTATTACTTTGTTTGAAATATTGTCTGAGGTGAAATGTGAATACTTAATTTACACAGCCTGGGCAGCCCACCCCACAAATTCCTACAAACATGATCATTATTTCGATGTCAGCTACCGAAATGGAATCCAATGCTAATGTCCAAGTTTTTCTCCGCAAAGAATCCCTAGTACAGAAAGAGCAATGCGTAGAGGACAGATTTGTGAGCAAGCCATTTTCAAAGCTCTCCAAGTTTGCACACGCAAAGAAAGTTAATTGCTGTTAGAACAGTTCATTGATGAGAGGTGCATTCCCACAACCATTCTCACTGCAGACGTGATGTTTCCTTGCCGCCTCATCACTTTTGACCGACAGACCAGAGCTTTTCAGACAGAGGTATCTCCTAAGGAGATGAAGACACTATGATATGCGTGATTGTCAAAGACGGATGATGGAACTGCTTTGAAACGAGATTGCCACAACTTGGTTATTATAGAATGAGGAAAGCTAATCTATCTTATGACCCAAACTCCGCCCAGTCACTGAGTTAAACATACGGACAGACAATCCCTACAGACATTTCATGATATACTGTATGAGAGACACGCTCAGGTGTATGACAAGTCAGAGCACGGACCAAAACAAGGGTAGACAAAATAGGACACCTTTCATATATGCTGTAGGCTCTATGTCACTGGACAGTATTCTAAGCACTTTTCATTATTGGAAATAAACTTCTGACAGGCCAATCCAAGACCTTCCTGACAAATGTCTGCATCAGCCTACTTGAAACACATCACTGAACTGAGCATTTATTTAAACTAAGATTTACCAGACAGTCTCTGGCATGAGTAAGTCTAGAGTAATTTTGTGACAATTTCCAAAAGTCACAGACTTTCATCAACGGATGTTTTTTTTTCTCTTGCAAATATATTGCCTGCCGTGATTGATGTGAGCAAAAAATAAAATTTTGTTGTTTTGTGTGTGATTTTAAAAATCATCATCATCACTTCCACGCTTTTTAGCAATTACCAATATTAAATGTTCTTTTCTTTGATTATCAGACAACACCTAGACAAGATGTAAATGACAACTGCTAAGAAAAGCAAAGCTTTGAAAGTCAGCCATACGTTTTGTCCAAGTTGCGTAACGAGTAGTTTTAATTACAACTGGAAAACGAATATATTTCTTAAATCGCAGTCACGAAGTTATCTTTCAACATGAGCTTACTGGCTGAGCTTACTGGCTAAGATTGTTGGAAAATAACTATATCTTCCAATTTATTAAAATAATATTTCCTCTTCATGATTTGATTTTTTTTACAAAAGGTAATCAAGATATGCTTTGAAACTTTCACTTAATATCCCAATAGCAGGTTTTTCTCAGTTTTTAGGAAAGAGGGATAATATCCAATTGTAGATGTATAATTATTTCTGATATGCCGTTAAAACATGATTATGATGTCAATCCTGTGTGCAAGATGCAATTAATAAAGATGCACACTTGAGACATTCTCAAAATTCGGAAATATCACATCAACTGAACATCTCTTATTTATTGTATTCACCCCAATAGATTTACTTGATTGGAATTTAAGGTGTAATCAGGAATACTTTATTCCTATGCCGGCAATTTAGAATATGGATGGCCAAAACCACCGGACGTCGCCACATACAAAACCTGCTGACACAAAGCCTCATCCAAAACTTACGCGAGCGCCTTTTTCAAGGATCTGACGGCTGCTCTGATGTCGCCGCCTTTACCTATGACTGGGTCAGTTACGTGGTAACTCAGCGTGCCTTGAAATCAAACATAGGGGCACAGTTTATCTTATTCCAGGATTAAAATTAAACTATTTATTGTACGGCCTAACAACATCCACAAAACTTACTGGCCGATATTATTGACTCATTTATTTATTTATTTGATTGGTGTTTCACGCCGTACTCAAGAGTATTTCACTTATACCACGACGGTCAGCACAATAGTGAGAGGAAACCTTGCTGTCGGGGAAAGCCACAACCATCCGCGCCTTCTCACGTACGGCCGGAGTTGAAGCCAGAACTCACAGCGACCACTTTGGTGAAAGGCTCCTGGGTCATTGCGTGCTGGCGTGCTAACCACCTAAAATGTGGCTTTAATCAGTCATAGCGGAATTTCTGTATAAAACTTCAGCTTGTTTCAATTAACTTTCAAAGATTTTTTTACGCTGATATCGGTCTGGCTAATAGGCTAAAAAAACAGTTTGATGGAGACTGAACCACTGCCATTAGTCAACAACCGGAACAACATCCGACCTGATAGGCCAAAGGTCTCTCAGCTGCAGGTAACCAGTTCGTCAGCCATTTGAAGTAGCGTGGTTCCGATTCATTCATGTTTGACCCTGTGCTGAAAATTATTTTTGCTTACGTCACGGGCTTTAAGGTTTACGGGTGGTGATCACCGAAAGTTCCTAGAGTAACACAGCAGCCAAAACAGCGAGAATTGTTACTGAAACATGCGATCTTAGTGGTCATTTGCCCGATAGTCGCAATAGCTCCTTTTCCACCTGAACTGGTCAGAACCTGGAACGTATGACCAAATCATAGAAAAGTTCACCACAGGTCACAGAGGCTGTAGGTAGTGTCACCAGAGAAAAATCAGTAAAACGTTTAAGGTCCTACAAGAATACATTACGAATAGATTACATCCTATAGCTGCTTCCAGAAAATGGTTGGAATAGCACATAAATCAAACAAAAATGTGCGGATGTTTGCAGAGGTCATAGTTGATCACCAGGGCAAAATCGATGGCCATGTTAAAAACGTATGATATGTGATTCTATATTGTAAGAGGCCACAGACAGGTCATGTTCGTACCACCCATCAAACAGATATTCGTTCCACGAGTCACGACCCGTTCCAGCTGGTTCCACTACGTTTCAATTTGTAATACACGTCTTTAGCTAATCGAGTACACCTGAATATATGTAGCACCTTCTGGGGTTGAGGTTAGTCCCCACAAAGACGAGCGAGAGGCGGCAGAGTAACGAATGTTTGAATGTTTGAAAATGAAAACCTCAACAAGCTGCAATGGTACTCGTTGCTTACTCGATATGCCGACACATATCCTTTATATTTTACCAGGTCACCAATTACAGGACTGGTCGCCATTGTCTTTGATCGTTGATTGTATTGCATTTGGAAATTCGGGTAACTTTGTGTTTAGAGAAGATGATGGAATTGGCCATCTGGGAATTGACATAGTATTTTGGAAATGTGAATGTTTTTGTATTCATTTTGCACTGAACGAAGATATGACTGATTAAAATCAATTACCTTGACCTTACTTGAATTAATTTCCATTCGCATTCGCCCTTGTATCATCTGATTCGTCAAAGGAAGAACTATTGACGGTTTAAAGTACAAAGTCAACGTTAATAAAGGCTTAGATGCACCTAACTGAAAGATTAGTTGACCTTTAGGTCAACCTGGCGTTCTGTGTTCCTGGTGAAAGCAGCAAATGATTAACTACCTTGCCCTTCCCGCTAGCCCGTAACGATTTCTTTGTGAGTAAGCCTAGTGTTTTTAAAGAAATTATTTCATTTCATTGTGTTATTCCTAAACAGGGTTTTGCCTAGATATTAATACTTTCTATCAAAGTGAAAGTGAAAAGCATGCAAAATGAAATTAAAATTTCGTTGGAAATCTCGCCTTAATTGATTAAAGTCGTCTGAAATTATTACAGTTCGAGGTCTTAATAAAATGACGTCTCGTTTGTTTGAACGATTTAACATAGAATAAAGGAGAGTACGTTTGGTTACAGCCAGGGAATTTTTACAAATAATCGTAATCAAATGAATGATTACAGCTGCACCAAGTTTAAGACATCAGCGATCATTTTAGCTTTAAGAATTTAAGAACTATTAATGATATTTACTAATGAGCATTATCGAAGAACAGAAAGGGACACTTCGTCATTTTCAGAAATTTCAATTTCCTTCTACTTCACCTAAGGTGTTACTGTACCTGGATTATAATCACTTTAGGGCTGATTTCAAGGTACATTATTGTACTTTAGTGAGAAAGGTTGTCCCTGACCACTTGTGCATACACATTAATTGTACTTTAGTGAGAAAGGTTGTCCCTGACCACTTGTGCATACACATTAATTGTACTTTAGTGAGAAAGGTTGTCCCTGACCACTTGTGCATACACATTAATTGTACTTTAGTGAGAAAGATTGTCCCTGACCACTTGTGCACACACATTAATTGTACTTTAGTGAGAAAGATTGTCCCTGACCACTTGTGCACACACATTAATTGTACTTTAGTGAGAAAGATTACCCCTGACCACTTGTGCACACACGTCTAGCGGTTATATTCACGTGCCCTGTTTAACGGGCGCAAACATTCAACATACAGGTATCCTTTTGAATAATGTAATTTTTTAAATTAATTAGGTACATTAATGGTACTTTAATGAGAAAGATTGTCCCTGATCACTTGGGCACACACATGTCTAGCAGTTGTATTCATGTGCCCTGTTTAACGAGCGCAATCATTCAGTATACAGGTATCCTTCTGAATACTGTAATTTTTAAAATTAATTGGGTACATTAATTGTAGTTTAGTGAGAAAGATTGTCCCTGACCACTAGTGCACAGCCATGTCTAGCAGTTATATTCACGTGCCGTGTATAACGGGCGCAATCATTCAACATACAGATATCCTTTCGAATAATGCAACTTTTTAAATGGTCTATGTCTGTTTAGAGCTGTATACTGAATAGTGCCAACCTCATTTTCGTGATATCAATAATAGGTTGATAAACAATAGGGAAGAAAAACACACGGCGATGTGAAAAGTTTTACACAGAAATTGTTGTTCTATTATACACCAGCAAATGTTTTTTGCTCGTTAGTTGCTGTGTACCTCGTCAACTTGATTGAGTTTACCACCAACGTTACAACAGGGAGTATAATATTACACACGGATATACCATGCCCTTTATTCAATAAGACCCCTTTTGCATCATATATCGATTTCTGTGCTATTAAATTTTTGAATAGCATCAACGGAGCAGAAAAAAACTTCTAGAATGCTAAGAACGAGACCACAGTAGGTCTGCTTTAGTAACAGTTGGAAATAAGTGCATTACTGTGTAGACCAATTTTTAAGTCATACCCTTTACCCGCACAAAATCGTCGGATGATGGGAGTGATTGGACAGAGCCAATAATACCTGGAGTACAATGCATCCTGTTAATCGTTGTTTGATGCAAGCGGGCACTTACAAACCATCCGGCAATTGTGCATTTTTCCTATTCAGGCCATTTCATCCATTGACCTTTACCTTAAAAATGAAAGTGTTTAATGAAGCATTGTGGTCATCAACTTGAGGCTACCAGACCCTATTAGGGAATCCATAAAACCAACGTATTGGAAAATCTAGGGCACTAATCGCATAAATCGTAACAAGATCATCCGTGCGAGTAGTAATAAGTCAAACATGTAACACTGGACCAACCACCGGCATTTGTTCACCAAACCCGACGCATTAATCAAGAAGTGTCAGTAGCAGGCCTTTAATCCAAATGAGCGGGCTCCTCTGGGAGTAGAGGCGAACGATCTCGCCTCAATGAATTGCTCGGTCTACGATAATTTCTTCCGTAACGTACCTATATCTATTTATTGACTGATTTGGTTGTTGTTAGCGCAACATACTCGTAATTATGTCCCCTATACGCTGGTGGCAGTTTTAATTTGTGCACGAATACCTGGGCTTCCACGCCATATTCAGGGTGGAAAGCAATTGATCTTGAGGAACTGTCTATCTTGTATTGCCGAGTAGTTCTAAATCTTTTTTTTAACCCTATCTTTGTTGGAGATATTTTCTACCAATTGAAACGCAATCATCTTTACCACACGGTTATGGTCCTCTCTCTCTCTCACAATACAAAATTATATATATATATACATATATATATATATATATATATATATATATATATATATATATATATATATATATATATATATATATATATAAACGAAAGTTAGACACTGCAGTCGGAATACAACGAAGTAGAAATTTGAAGTTACCTTTATTTTCTCTTATACCTATTCTTCACATTGGGGAGCAATATATTTATATATATATATATATATATATATATATATATATATATATATATATATATATATATATATATATATATATATAATGCCAAGTTAGTAGTATTTCAACCCTTTTTTTATCACATTCAAATATGCACACATCTATGGCACATACCTAACGACAATGATGTTCAAACGGTAATTTGTAACATTTAAAAAGATATTCTCCTTCCGACAAGAATTTAACACTACAAAGAACCCATATGAGCGTTTTTGAATGTCTCTGTTATGTTTGTTGCGTTAATTTCAATAACATAGTTTATTGTTTATCACTGTCTTTTGGTTTTGACTACGAGGTATTCATTCATACTTATAGGATGCATGTTTAGGTCTTATACAACCATACATACTATTGAATTTGAGCATTGAAAATTAGGGAGGACATTGAAGTCGGGCATTGGTAAATTTGGATGGCATTGCACTTTATTTACTGAGAAATTCCAAAAGTGTAAAATGACATTATTTTCGGCAGACTGGGGCTATATTAGAATTCATTTCACAAGCCAAGGCTTTGCTGCGGATACACATAAATTGCATTAAACAAAAGAGTTTTTGTCTTTAATTCTTTATGTTGATCAATCTGTTAGATGATCAGAAACTACTGCATAGGGAGTAAATCCAGAGCAGCGACGGCACTGTGTCATTTGGCAACTTTGCACAAGTACCTGCTGAAATCCAGTCTCTTATTAGCGTACCTCACATACTCTAACTGTTCATATAATACCAAAATAGTAATTAAAATATCCTTAAACAGAATTACGTCAAAACAAGACATCGATGTTATTACAATCTGATGAAAACAATGCCAAAGAAACAGGCCCCGTGCATGTTTAGCCCACGAGCAAAATCCTGGTTTACACAGGAATACAAATACATTAGACTTCAGCTTAGAGAGCAAAAAAAAAAAAACAAACAAACAAAAGAGCATAGGCGACGTTGTCATAGTGTAACCCCTTAAAAATGTTATTAATTATTCTTAAATCATGCTTAAATATTAGCATTTCATTCACATGTGTTTATAGAGAACAATGGGTTGATTATCTCGTTTTCTCAGCTTTTTCTGTAGCTTTTTTGCTAACGCCATATGTATTGAAATGATAAATGATTTCTTATGTTATCTCGTTCTGATGTCGTTTCACTCTCTATAGTTTTGGTGCTGTGAATAATTTAGTTCAAAGTAAATGCATGGAAATTAAAATCGCACTTGGAAAAACCTGTCATGAGTGTCTAAATCCGCCTGCAGCAATTAAACCTCGTGATGCTTGTTCAAGCAATTCAAGAAGAAATTAGATTTTGTCTGGGAAGATAGAATTTCGACCAAACTTTTTAAGTCAATGATCCCAGGTGGAGTACATTCAATGAATAAACAATATTTCTGCTTAGGTTAGTTGGTTAGTTGAGGAATTATTTAATGCTGCCTATCTGCTGAAGGGTGTTTACTTAGAACAAAGAAGAACACTTTGTCTTTTCCATAACCACACTATTTCATTTTGTATTTTACCTCAGGCTTGTCTGGGATGGAAACAGCGTGGTGTTGTTATAACTATCTAAATATCTACTGCCAACAATCTTGCTTCTAGTTCTTGGCACAGCACTGCACACCAATTAACTAAACTGCTTAGGGACATAACACGCCAAAAATCGTCATTATTTATCGTTATTTTGGTTTTTCCTAACAGAGAAGCATATTTCAACATTGTTATTAGGACTGAATCCATAGTAGGTCTGCTTCTACAAGAGATGGACATAAACTGCATTGCTGTGTTGCAAGCTCTCTGTAACATGAGGAGAAGCAAGAGGTGAAATCATTTGACATTCTGTGGCTTCGGCAATATTCGTGGCTTTTTAAGTGATATATGTTTTGTTCGGACAAAACTAAAGCTGGAGGAAGATGGGTCTGATTTCGGCTGTATACTGTTGAACATTGCTTCACACAAGCGTTTATTATTTATTTCACGGTCTTTTATCCAGTGACCGTCTCAGTCTGTCATCACTTTGCATTGTTTTAACGTATGTGTGTGCTAAAGGTGATGACAACGTAACATTTTGTGTGTTTATAGATCTGAGCTTTCTTTCTTAAAGCTACGAACGCGTACATGTAACTACCATGGCAACCAGCAATCTAGGCATTATCTAGGCCGTTATGTGCTTGTAACGTTAAGTGGGATTCGTACAAGCGGCTCTGTGACGTTGAATATATTAATATAAACTTCATTTCATTTAGTACCTCACTGTGCGTCAACAATGTTGCATGAGTGTGTGTAGTTTGCTGCAGATTTTGTTCTTTCATGTTGTAGCGGATATTTATAAATTTCCAAAATCCTTTAAAATACAAATTGATTATTATTCTGTAGTATTCATGGTTTTGGTTAATGTTACTTACTGAAAAACAATATTCATGAGCCCTTGGTGTTTAAAGACATCTGTAGTCATTATAGCTTGGATGGAAGCATGTTTGTAAAATTTTATCCAGAATACATTGCAATACATTTGTGCGGATGGACTGTTTAACTACGTGAATTATCTCAAATGCAGTACGTTCAGATAATAGGCGGGAATATTTGCGAGTGGGGCTATTTCGGAATTATTGTCGCTGAGACATTTAATAAGAGCAAAGAAAAAACCCTTTTCGTTTTCCATAATAGTGTTTTTTGCTTCTGTTTTCTACTCAGGTTGGCCTGTCTTTGACAAAATCAGAATAGGAAAACCAAGATGGAAGAGAAAGACATGTTGTTGTTACATCTGTTTTTAAATAGTTTGACACTAAACTGAGTTCGTCTATAATGTTTTAATGTAACGGTACATCGTGATGTACAATAGTGTACGGATTAGTGTTAATCCGGATTGTATCATAAATAGGTTATCGAATCATATTCACAACACCAAAATTTTTAGGGGTAAAACTGTTGTATGCCTGTCTCTCCAACAGACGGAAATAGATATACTGAGTGATACACCCCCTTGCATTGCGAACAGGAGCCAGATATTAAAGTACTAATAATATTATTAATAAACTAATACATAAACACTTACCAGATTCTGGTAAGGCCATGGTGCTAGAGGACGTGTAATTTGCTACTGTTAAGTATATATATGATCAGTTTTAATAAATTCTCCATTAAGGTGCATTGCGTGGGAAGGTCTCTCAGCAACCTGCGGATGGACGTGTGTTTCCCTGGGGCTCTATCCGGTTTTATCGAACCACAATGCTGGCTGCCGTCGTATAAGTGAAATATTCTTGAGGAGGGCGTAAAACACCAGTTAAATAAATAAATAAACATTAAGCTACATTGGCAACATGATGAATTTCACGGGTAATATGTGTTCCTATCTGCCAAATTTATCGCTGTCGTCACTGCTCTACTTTTATTGTCTGTGCTGTAGAAATTTTATAGTTTATGGTTTCAGCAATACCCTCTGCTTCTTTGAGTGGTATCTTCTTTTGACTTTAACCACAACTGGAGAAGGAAAGGCAGAATTTGACAGAACCTTTAATATCTCGGCTTAACTGTTCTTAGCCTTTTGATAAAAGCGGTCGCGAAAGCAGCACCTTTGCAGTTGTGCATTGTTTTTGTTTCGTTTTTTTAGCCATTGGCTTTTACCCTGATATCGTGAAATTTACCGTAGGGTTGTGGTTACTAGCTTGATGCCACCAGTGCTCCACAACCCTGTAAGAGAAGCCTGAAACCAAAGTATGAGAAAATCTATGGTGACGTTAATCACCTGAATAGTGATACCTGAATAGTGAACATTAACTCAAACTCTAAACACTGGGACACCCACCTTTATTTGTTCGTCAATCTCGGTGTCTTTGTACAAAGACGAATAATAGCAAGCTTCAAAACCAAATCAGCCTGTTCATCTGTAAGAGGTCAAGCAAGTGGGCTTGATCAAGTACCTGACCGGTGATAATTTCTCCTGTAATATAGGTCTCATGTTAGAATTTTAACAAAATTAAAGTATTTATTTTCTCGGGAATTTGTCATTAATATGATAGTGGCAATGCATTTGTTGCGCTGCTGAAAAATGCCAAAATCTTCGCCAGCTACCCGAGAAGCCGCTTTTCCTAATGTGGCAGCCAAAAATGCGACAGCTGGATTGGTGTGGGGATTAGTAGTATGGAGAATAAATCGCCAACTGACGCAGACAAGACGTCTTATTCCACCGGTTACATATGCGTGTGACCATTTGCCAGACTGTCATCGCTTCTCTGGTTCTCCTCTCCACGCTGTAAGCTTATGATATTGTTGGTAGAAAAAGCCGGCGTGACCTCAGAATAAACTACCGCCAGAGCGAACGAAAGCATAGCTGGATTAGAACTTGCAACCGTATTTATTATGGGTCTCATAATCGCAGGTAGGAAACATTTTAACTATCTGGATTAGCTAGCAACTGATCAAAGATCATTGTTGAACTTGGATTACTACTGAAAAAAAAGTCGCCAAATGGAAAAAGTTTTTTTCTGCTTTTGTTTTCTTTCTTTCTATTTTCTTTTTAAAAATAATAAAGAACACTTTTTTTAAAACAAGGCCATCCAAAACAAATGGAAACTTTTGATTTAAATGTTCACCTATTTTTGCAAATACTAACAAAAAACATGAACAGATTGTCAGTGTAATTTCCAGTAGTATTTCATTTCACCTATTTACGGTTTAGTTAAAACTTTTATTGATTTTCAAAACCAGAATGCCGTTTTAAGTAATAGCCTAAGAGATTGGCTGTTTATCTTTCTTCTTCGTTTACAAAAAGGTGTAATTATTCGGGTGAAATGGTGCTATTTTGGTTTACAACCAGAGCATTCAACATTAGAAAAATCTTTGAAAAAAATAAGGGATATTGAATCCACAAGACTTTCCTTAAAAGACGTTGCCCGAACTTCTAAATTAAAGATTTCCATTAACGCCTAATGCTGAATGACGACGGTTATTTTCGACTGTTTTCTTTGTATTCCCGTGAATACTTTAGTTTTTTAAAACGATTACAGTTACCGACAAGCCGTCTTTAAAATTGGTCTGCAAACGTTACTGAGGATGATCCCATCGGTTTCAATCGCGAAAGCAAACACGGTATCAAACCTGATACGTTTATGACAAGACTTGGAAGCTTTTTGGCGACAATCGTTCTGTTACACGTACGTCTAATGACGCCTTTCCAAGTACAGGACCACGTCGGTGTTTGTTAAATGGCAAACGGAAAAAGGGTCTAACGTTTCAAGGGGTGTTGCCTGACGAATTTTGAGTGTTATACGCTCAGAAAATAGTAATCAATCGATACTGAGAGTAAATTTGCTTTTGTGAGAAAAAGCTGAATTTTCAACACCATGCGCCGTAGACATTAACTGATTTCCTGAGTTTAATATCTGTTGTAACCATATGCCGCCATTATTTGTATCCATTGTATTTGTCTCAACTTCCTTAGTATGTTTAAATGTTGTTTTGGGTAAGTTCCAATACATAACACTGCATACATCCGCCATTTCGAACAGAAATGTGACACCAGGAAATAACTATTAAATCGTGCCTTTGTGAATGGGGCATTAAACATGCCTTCACGGTCTGAGGATGGTCGTGGGTTTCCGTCGGCTCTGCCCGGTTTCCTCCCACCATAATACTGGCCGCCATCGTATAAATGAAATATTCCTGAGTAGGACGTAAAACACCAATCAAATAAATAAATAGATAACATGCCTTCACATCCTGTTCATTAATCAATAGCTGGTCATGTGTGATTAGACACAAGACAAACATGCAAGAACTAATGAATAATAATGATCAATCATAGACGGCCTGAGTTTACTGGAGCTATTTAATTGTTATTGTTTTAGATGGAGTGTTTGTCTTCGCGTCGTACAAAGACCTTGTTCATATTGTTGTGGTGCTTAAGTAAGCAATGAATTACGAAAGTAATTGTATATTGCGGGTAGCCAATCACGAAAGAGAAACATGATTTACTCAGATCAATCATATTTTGCATTTATTTATTATCATTCAATTTCTTATGTTCGGACGGTTAAGAAGTTGGATAACCGACACGAACAACACGCCATAGGTTATTTCCAGCAATCTGACATACTTCTGGTCTGATTGTTGTTGATTTTGTTTTGCTGTGACCATAGTCATAGACCTTACCCAACTGCAAATTGTACAAAACCTTGTGTAAAGAAGACATTCGAAGACACTAAAAGGTAGCTAAACTGCTTGCCTCCAGCCTTCAGACTAAGTCACGTCAGTTCAGATATATTTGTAGTGTAGAGGTCAATCACATTTCAGTACTAGGTCCTATCAGCAAGGGGTTGATACACACAAAAAGCCACGATGTTGAGAGTGTAGTTTAAGCATCGTTTGAATAGAAATACTGTTTGGATATAGCAGCAGAAAATCTTTTTAGTCAGTAGACCTATAAATCGTCAACAGTTCACTATGACTTCCTTTTCGGCCTTATGTATGAGTGAAATATCCTTGAGTAAGGCGTAAAACACCAGTCAAATAAATAAAATCGATATGAATTGCCAGTTTGATGTAACAACTTAAGTCAGTGTATGACCTACATTTTCCCCTTTGTGTACGTTATAGTCTGCAATGTAATTCAGTCGAGCCTTCTTAAGGCGTCGGTGTTTATGAGTTTTGTGTCATTGTAAATAGGGTATGCATTCTGGAAATATGTATCGGTGTTGTATTGGTGTTGTTTACGATCAAACCATCCAGAATTTTCTGTACGTTAGCTGATAAATATGAGCGACGGAGTTTTGAAGCTGGCAGTCATTTACTCATGTCCACTTGAGAGCAGTCATTCTGTCGATTGAGGAATTCCTCTTGACTGTGAATTGTATATTTACGTGGACTGACTCGCCTTTAGAAGACAGAATATTCCATCCGGATTTAGACGCTGTCATGAGTGGGAGACTATTTTTGTAATTAGTTGTGTTGTTTTGTATATTATTATCAGTTGTATTATTTGTCTATTTTGTTAAAATACATGTATTGAACCTATTCCAGCGTCTTTGTTTGATCTTGTGTAAGGCCCGCCGCTTATCTGAGTGTTAAACAATCCAGTTATTTCTCATCTTTACTCTGCGATAGTGGTACCCTTACAATATAGAATTCCGTACATACAAATGCCACTCCCGTTATTCACGTTAGTCCTCTTCACCTTAGAAACTGGTTCCTGTGCCACATGTGTATTATATTTTGAATAGCACCAACGGAGGAGCATATTTGAACAATTATCAAAAATGAAGCGATAGTAGGTCCGTTTCAGCAACAACTGGAAATGATTGCATTGCCCTGTAGCAAGCCCTCTACAACACGAAGAGCAGTTAGAGATGACATTATGACTTTTGGAAGTCATAGCACTTTGGCACGTTAATAACCTCCATGAGGGTCGGTAGTAACACTGGTCCGAAAATTTTTAGTACTAAGAAACACAGACAAAGTTCTGATATATTTTAAATATGTGCAGAATAGCCGTACAGAAATCTACAGTGTATCAACAACCGAGAATGTCTGTATTGTAGTATTACTCAATCAGTGCACCTTCACTCTCCAGTTCGGCGGCAAATCTTGGACCCTGGCCAATAGCTCGAACTGTGCACGTCTAGCATAGACTGTTTTATTGCTTCTGCAACCGTGCATTTTTTTTTGTTTGGCCTCCACATTGAGCTTTCTCCTGAAATTGTGGGATTGAATATAACACTCTAACTACAGCCTTGAGGCGAGATTGCTACATAATCTTATAACATAGTCCATAAAACCAAAGTATTGAATGATCGAGGACAGCTTTAATCACATAAATCGTGATAACAACATCAGTAGCTATAACTCAAACACATAACACTGGACGTCCGAACTTTCAGTTGCTCGCCAAAGACGATGCATTGATTGAAAAATGTGAATAGGAAGGCTTAAAATCAAATCAGTGGCCTCATCGAGTAAAATTGGGTGACCAATCTCGACTTGATCAGACGTTTCTCATGTAATAATTTCTTTTGCTGAAGTAAGTAGTTCACTTTATATTGTTCCCTTTTCTGTGCAGACATTCATTTCACCATTCTAAACAGTCATCTGGATGATGGTCTCATTTTATTAACTAAATAACGCTTACCTCAGCTGTAGTCCAGGTAATAAAATCTAAGTAAAAAACATAACAAATAGTAGACCATTACGAGAGCAAACTTACCCTGAACAGATCTTTGTGTATCTTGGGATGGGTATGTGGAGTTAGACATTATTTTTGTCAGAATGTTACATCATTAAGATACATGTAAATTTGTATACTTCAATAATGTTTAGCGTTAAAATACAAAATTACAATGCAAAAAAGAAATGAGTAACCATCAGGCTTGAACAGTTTTGGAAGAATGGTGAAACTCAAGTGTTACTAAATTTACATCAACTCAGCGTTTCCACTGTGTTTAGCAACAAATTTTGTTTAGATGATGGGAAAGGTCATAAAATACCTTAAATATGGCTATGCATTCTGTGGAGTAGTTGTCGCTCAGTTAATATGTTTCTCTATTTCTTGAAACCGATTGGTCGTTTTCCTTTGACCTCAGAACGCCTGTAACCATGAATGAATTCTTGTATTTACTATAACATTAACAACTTCGACTTCTTTCCCATTATTCACAACAACAGACCACTACTAGTATCAAATGATCGTCTAACTAAAACTTTTCATCAAACCAAATTATAAACGGTAAAAGACAGGCCTTCAATCTTAAGAAACTTCTAACAAAGGCTCGGTTTACTACCAACCTGACAGAAACCAGTTATACAACTTCTAAGTTTGTAGACCCACGATGCAAATGCTGCGAACATTTAATGACAAGCAGTCATTTTTTGTTTAATGTTACCAATTTTAACTTCCGTTTTAACGCTAATGTGAATTGCAATTCCCAAAATCTATTGTATGTCTTAACCTGCTCTAATTGTAACAAATTCTACATAGGCGAAACCGGTGATTCATTAAGGAATCGATGTAGGGTACATAGGCTAGATATTGACCAGCGAAGTTTACAGATTTTCCCTGTAACACATCATGTAACCTACACAGTGGGCCCAAGTTCCACGTAATGCCCTTCTTTAAGTTATCCGTGAATAAAGCTCAAACCAGAAGAATCAAACAACAGTATTTCATTCATAAATTTAAATCTGAACTTAAAAGAGAAAACCTCGGGAAATAATTTCCCTCAATGAATAATCCCCTGTCCAAGTTTGAAATTTATTATATTATATGTAATTTGTAACTGGGATTGATCACCATGGATGTGTATGTAGCTGATATGTTAAAATAAAAAAGCTCTGAAGAACCGACATGATACGGTTGAAACTAGTAAGCTAAATCAACAAGTTGAGATTGTCATGTTTCTTCTATAGTATATATATATATATATATATATATATATATATATATATATATATATATATATATATATATATATGCAGCTTACAACATCGACTTATATTAACATTCTACCTTGAGCTTGACAGTCCCCAGAAATTAGTTCTTCTTGATGTCCTAAAAAGAAGTAAGTTGAAATTCTCCTGAAATCTCTGAACATCAATACACTTACAACCACCCCTGTATCCAACACATAAAGCCACAGGACAAAGGACTTACCCCACCACCTCGAACATTCGCTGGGCAGAACACTCGAACATTCGACTGGCTAGACTACGCTTACTCGATGAAATCTACAAACGTTGTATCCGTACAGTGGACAAGCGCCATATTTAATAGGGTTGGTTTAAAACGACTGATCATAATGCCCACTTAAATAAAACGTCCAGCCTTTACAACGACTGGGATTCGCCATATTGGAATATTTGTGAATATAGACTATTCCGACATTCGTTGTGAGCCACAGATTGATTATTAAACCCCTTTAGTCACCTTTAAGAGTTCCCTTTGTGCAACGTGGCGCTACTTAAACAACAATCCTTTAAATTTATTTTTGGCGGCTTTTTTCTACAAATCCAATATTGTTTAATGCACACATTTATATTTTGTTTTTTTTTCCCCATTTATAAACACTTTTTGTCATAAAATGTGAAGAAAAGAAACTGAAATAAAAACTTTTTGAGAAAACTTGACATTAGTAAATACATTCGCCGGAATTTATTAAAACCCGAGGCATTCTTTTCAATAAATCAAGGGACAGGCTATTTGATCAATCCAAGAATAAATTGGAATACGTTTGACCGGATAGAATTCCGATTACGTCTGCTTGAGTGATAGCAGGTGGGAGACGTTCAAAGAATAAGCAATATTTCCGCTCCGAGACATTTTAGGAATTATCAACACTATCTACCAAAGGGTGTTTGCCAAAGACAAAGAAAAAAGTTTATCTTAACCTCATTTTCTTGTAAATCACCCAAGGTCAGTCTATCTACTAAAGGTTACTATGCCGCAATCCTCTTATCTAACTTTAGTTTCCTTTCGTTGTTGTACTTTTATGGATTTTATCATTCGTTTTACTTAGTGTCGTCACTTATCGTAATTGGTTACCTTTCATACCGGTTGGCCACTTTTCTGCAGTTTTATACATGTATCTCTACTGTCTAACCAGTTTGCCCACAAATTGTCATCGCAATTTTAGGAATGAACAAAAGACTACAGAGTTTTGGGCTGAACTTTAGGCGGGAAAAAACCTGACAAGTTGCCAGGTAATTATAATAATCAGCTTTAATTTTTTTTTTTGGTGTTTTTTTGGGGGGAATCTGTTCACAGAATACGTAGTTGTCTCTAGTAGCCTTCAGTGTTATTAACAAATTGCTCTATGCCATGTCAACCTAAGTTTGACATAAACGTTGCACCACAAAACACAGTTAAAAGTCAAATATTGTACATGTACAACGGTAAAGCAGGCCTATGATTCGGGGTAATCCGGATTGCATTTAAAAATCGATTTCTGCGTTATTAGATGTTCACTAGCACCGATGGAGCAGCATATTCCAGCATTGCCATAACGAATGAAATCATAGTTGATCTGCTTCAGTAACAGTTGGGTGTAATTGCGTTGCTGTGTATCAAGGCCTCTGCAAAACGAGGAACAGCAAGAGACAGAATTACGTTACACTTACGTGATTTCCGCAATATTCATTCATTTGTTTAAATTATATGCTTTATATACTCCAGCTGAAGGAGAACGGGATTGGAGAGAGCTGTAAAAACCTCCCCTTTCCCGTTGATCTTGTTCAATACAACCCGCCAACAAAGTCTTTGTACGACATCTTCAACCGTGCATTATTATTCTTACTGACTTTTCTTGCAAATGACATTTACTATAAAAAGAAAGGGTTGAATGATGTATTTGCGATTACTAGCTTGAGACAATCTTGATTACATAACCCTTTGATAGAATCCATAAAATCAAAGTATCTGTGAGTTTACATGCACGGTGATGCTAACCAGATAAACACTGGACAACTCCACTTTATTTGCGACAATAACAAGACTAAAATGAAATGAGCAGTTCTATCTGAGAAAAGTTGTGTCCTTCCTTGTGTTGATCAATAATATAAACCTGTTCAGTAATAATTTGTTAAAGTAATATCGGTTCGTGAGTTAATATACTTATTTTATCTTATCCTATCTTCTGTGCACTTACTTAGTCTAGGTTTCATAGTAACATAAAACGATACAAGATATAAACTTGATATACGTGCGATATATTTTTAGTAATGTTTATTGGCAAGGAAATGTACTGCCTGGCACGGATATACGTACTTTTGAATTACACATAATCGACTTCAGCCTTTTGGAAAACCTTTTTTGGATATTTTTTAGAACTGGGTTTCCATAGAGTAGTTCATCTTTTATTTCTGTCTTTTGTTTTGCAATATTTAAAAATTTTCGAGGTATACCTGTATAATTTAGTAGTGTTTAGAGATAAATTACAAGTTGGGTTGCCGTTATGACTTTTGGTAATTCAATGGGAATGAGCGTATACAAGATGTAAAAAGTATTGATATAATGGTTTTGGGGGCCCCTGTGGCCGAGGTGGTTAGCGTACCAGCGCGGCACTATTACCCAGGAACCTCTCACCAATGCGGTCGCTCTGAGTTCAAGTCCAGTTCATGCTGAGTTTCTATCCGGTCGTAGTTATACTTGAGAAGGTCTGGCACAACCTTCGGATGGTCATGGGTTTCCCCTGGGGCCTGTCCGGTTTCCTCCCACCATAATGCCGGTCGTCGTCGTATAAGTGAAATATTCTTGAGTACTGCGTAAAACATCAATCAAATAAATAAATAGATAAATAACTAAATAAATAAATTCGTTTTCACGAAGGTTTCCTCCTGTGTTTCTTTATAATGTCCATGTTTAGGAAAGAGGTTGATCTAGGTGAGGACATCGTATGTGGTAATCGGGAAAGAGGGCTGAAAATGTATTCCCTTTTCACCAAATCAGACTTGGTAGCTGAGTCCTATAGGACTGACTAAAATCACCGACCTTGACCTCAGATTCATTTAAAAAGCCTTCACAAGAAGTGAGCTATACTCAGCCAACAGATTACTCCATCTAGATCAATCTGACATTTTGTTTTCTTAATCAAGGCAACCTTGGATTGATTGTTCAGCATTCTCAATCGTCTGTAAAGATGATTTTTAATCAAGCTGTAACTGTTTGAAGAAAAAATGTACTGTAATTTATTTTGTGGAGGCTAAATATGGAAATGCAATACCGTTTTAGGCACACATTGTTAATTTGTTCTTCCTCGGTATTAATATTTTGTCAAAGACGGAATTTAAATTTGCTTAGAAAACTTGCCAGGGGTGATTAAATTCATCTTTAGTTATTAAAGCCCGAGGGCTTAGTTCCAATAAAGCAAGAGCTTGTTTGTTTGAGCGATTCAGCATAAAATTAATTGCATTACGTGTGGTTGCACAGAAGGAATTTCCACTACTGCGTTTACATGAATGAGCAATATTTTCTCAGGCATTTTTTTCAAACATTTTACCCAAACTAAATTTTTCGGGTAAAGAGATGTCTATTATGTAAGATGGCATAATATAGAAACATAGCAGGAAAAAGAACAAAACCAGACTAGTGCAGACGGGGTGATAATTGGCAAATTGATCACAGGTACATGTAACAGGTGAAATATGGCAATTTACTTTACCCAGGGTTTTATTCTAACTGTTTATGTACATGCTTAAATAGTACCAAGTTGTCGTCTCTTATGTTATGTTTGTCATATCAGATTTGATCCCGACAATGTAAAATGTAATATTCATTAGCACATTGCTGAACAGTTACCAATATCCACCAGAGTGTTCGCAATCGATATCTAAACGATTTAAAACCGCTTAAAAAGTTTGGGCAATAAAGTATCTTTTGACGACATTCGCTTAATTTTGCCCTGACTTATGTACTTAAAGATTTGAAACTAGCATGTCAAACAGTGGTTTCTTTGCTTGGCGCAAAGAAAAAAAAATGGCTGGTCGGCACGATTAACTGCTTATCGTTTGTAGCTGCATAAACTATACGTTTCGTCGTGTGTCCAAACTATCAAATGTAATCGTTAAAACGTATATGGGCAATCAGATGTACGCACAATTTGACAGTCAGAAAAGATAATTGACTGTCATTTATTGTACATTTTTATTCCTTCTCAAACCTTCAGTTGCATTCGTGTTTGGTCAATGCTTCGACCAAACTGTCTACTGTCAACAAGATTACCGGCTTATTACATTTCACACGACCACTGCATCACAAAGAACAATAGTGCATGTAGATATACAGCGCCATTGATTCAGGTTGTTCTCGCTTACACCATAGCTCCGCTCCTGAATAATTCAATTTTAAACAGAACCATAGCAACAACATATTTCGACATTATTATTAAGAATGAAACCATAGTAGGTCTGCTTCAGCAACAGCTGGTTGGAATTAACAGCATGGCTGCGTGGCAAACTCTCGGCAAGACGAGGAGCAGGAAGGGACAAAATTACATGACATTTTATAGCTTCCGCAATATCCGTTGACTTTTTAAGTGATGTGTGTTTTGCCCACATAAAATCATAGCCGTGGGATGAGGGCATAACTGTGGGAAGCCGATAATACCTGGGCTATCCCGATGATCGTTGTTTGATACAAAGCTGGCGCCTACAAAACAACGTATCAGCAATTGCGCGTTGTTTTTGTTACGGTCGTTTTACCATTGACCTTTATCCTAAAATTATGAGCTTAAATGCAGGATTGTGATTACAAGCTTGAGGCAACCAGTGCTACATAACCTTGTAAAAGAGTCAATAAAAACCAAAGTAGTGGAAAATCCAGGACAATGTTTATTACATAAATCACGGCAACAACATCAGAAGCTATTACTCCAACCCATAACTCTGTGTTACCAAACTTCATTTGCTCGCCAAATTATGCTCTGGTATTAATCGAATACTGTCAGTAACTACAGGTAAAATCGAATCAGCTATCCTATCTGTGAAAAGGGTTGACATATATCAGCATGATCATATGTTTTCCCTTGGTTTCCACAATAACTCAGGAGCACTTCCTTTAGGGTCGCAGATAAGAAGGTCTGGCATCACCCTGCGGATGCTCGTCGATTTACCCCAAGCAAGCCGTTTCTTCCCATTATCATGTTGCCCGACGTCGTACATGTATCTTGAGTACGGCTTAAAAAAAATTAAATAAATAAATAAAACAAAATAATTTTCGTTTCATAGTAATATAGATTGAAAGGGATTTAAACTTAGGATTCGTCCGCTGTAGTTCACGCCAATCAACGTCAACAGATCATACAAAATGGTACTGTTAGGCAAATATTACCAGTGTCCAGGATTCCTCTGCATTCTGATTCCTAACCCTCACAGTTGGTTCCACTTGATCAGTACGTGCAGGACAGAAAAGCATCCGTGTGTGCTACATTAAGATATTGCTTTAAGCCACAGATGAAATCCTATACATCCTAAACTGCGACACCCATACACTAAAAAAAAAAAATCCATATGTTTCACGTAGTAGTGACGTCAGGTGCTGAGATGAACGTACACTTTCACCTGGTGTCACAATGAACTTTTCTTGCTTATTTTAAGATTACTCACATTTTGGCTTTCTCATGAAGTAACTTGGCTCGAATTGACTGGGTATAAAATAATCAACATGCACCGAACTAACACAGATATGTTCTGTAAACTTTCACCTATATATAGGGGGTTTCCTACCATTTTTATGCCTAGATCATCGTCTGGCATCGCTGCACAAATGAAAACGAATGTGTATCTCTGGCTTTATGTTCTGTTATATAATGGTTTCTTGCATTTTCCCAATTGTTTTGGTTCTTTTTTTTCAAAACTTTTTTTCATCGGTATGACCTCTGCCCTTTGTAACAGTCCTGACCTGACCTAAATCTGCAGTACGTTGAATCCGTTATATTTGGATTTGGAGCAGGGAACATTTAAGGTATATCTTACCAAACTGGGATTTTCCCGTCCTGAAATTATTTTCGGGCGTAAGCTGTGTGGTCTATCGTCGATCCTTGCCTTTCAATATTGTTATGTATGACTATTTAATGTTTTCATGTACTGTTAGTCTGCGGACCTTGGTGTTATATGTTATAAGCATAACAGGCCCTGTTATATATGTACAGCGCGAACCTGGCCGAAAGCACCGTGTTCAATGCTCTGTTTATTTAACTGGCTGTTCATTGGCTGTTAATTCTGTGTGTCTAAGAATAGTTGAATCCACCTGGACCGTATATAAGCCGTGTTTTCTGTGCAGAGTGGATGTATTTTTGCTGCATCCACTGGGAGCCAGGAGAGTGTGAGACGCTCTCGTATCGAGTCCATTATTTTGATATGAGCTGGTGATGCCAGTTTCATTTGGGAGGACAGATTTTTATGCCGACACCGTTTGTGTACCACAGTAGTACTGATGTCTGGTTTATGTGAATTTCTGCGGAAGTCACGTTTATTGGTGTTCGGATCTTTATTATGATTATACAGTGTGGACTGTGTAATTTGTTTAACACGCTGACCTCACCTGACCGACTAGGTCGTCAAGGACTCTAAACTGAAGTTTTCAGTTTTGGCAAAGGACGTTCGTTCTGCCACAAGGTGACATTACTCTACGTCTCTGAACGGCTCGTTTGTGAGCTTCTGCGGGAGCTGTGACTGATCTAAAGTGGATTATACCTCCATGCCTGTATTTACCCTGTGTTGTGCTCTGCGGGTGTGACGTCATTCAAAGGCTTGACTGTTCCAGTTCTGTGTAACCTGTGTACTGTGTTCGTGTTCGCTATCCTAGCGAAGTACCTGTCTAGGACAATTTGTGACTTGTGTGAATTGTGTGTTTATCCCATGGTCTTTACGTTGGATTTCCTGGAATACATTCCTTGGGATGCAAAGGTGAACTGGAAACTTGTAAAGACCGGTAATACTGATGTGTATGTTGTTGTTGTTGTTGAACTGTCTGTAAAACTGTACGTCTCATTTTATATATAAAGCATTGTTTACATTGTAATATTGAGTCACTGAGTCTGTTTTCTGTTGCCGTTTTCAATACCGTAACAATATGAACAGCTAGAATAAAACTCTTAACTGAGGTAAATTGACTGTTACCTCTAGCCATTTGCGCTGTCGTCGCTGCTCTGGCTTTAGGCAATTTGCAGTCGTCTTTCTAGATTTAAAATGACGTTTTGTGAGCATAATCCATGCATTGTTAAAGAAATATTGCGAAATGGTTTTGAAAGCATTGTATTGATAGGAAAAAGTATCCCATTTTTGTTCAGAATCACTTCATTTGAAAATTTTTAGGTTTCAGTTACGGTCATTTTCGAATGAACAGTTCATAGATCCGAAGAGAAGTAATATAGTTGCACCAACAGTTGGCCAGTAGAAGGCATGAATTCGTATTGACTAAATACAGGTATTTCTTCTGTTCTCCTTTACACTTTCTATGTTTGAATTAGGTGATGAAGCGAGTTAGTGTATTTTACTTAAATGCGACGCAAGTAGATGTCGTCGCACCTGTGTCATGTATATAGACATAGAGGATATACACTGAGTGACCCATTATATCAATTTTATTAAACAAGTGGTGTAATCTTCATTTATTCCAAGCCTTTGGCGAGAAACAAAGGAGAATTACATCACGAATTTAATAAACTTGATATAATGGGTCACGAATTGCATATTCTATTTATCCCATAATTTATTTTGAACGGTTTTAGGTGGTTTATGAAACGTCTATTTGTTTTGACACTATGTAAATGACATGCCTACTGACATTTGTATATGTGAAACGGTTGGAGCCGAACCACACATTTAAGTAAATATAGTTGTGGAAAACATTGAAGAAATCTGTGAAAAACATAACACTGTCTATTAGTGTGCTATAGGACGAAGAAGTTTGATTTTTTTTTTCTCGAAAATATCAACATTCATAACTGCTCATTTATCGAAACACTTGACTCTAAAACTGTGACCTAAATCTAGGTCATATCTCTATAACGTCACGCGATGACTTGCAGGGTGCGAGGGAGCGGTGATTTCGAAAATCATACGGAACGAAATATCCAAATATTGACTGTTAAGGCGAACAAACTTATTAGCTGGTTTTCTTAACCATCATGGAAATTGGAGAATACAACCAAACAGTGTCTACGATGTTTCAAAGGACTTGATTTTGGTTCTGTTTTGGACTCTCCGTGTTATGGTAGACGTGATGTTGAATCAAATGTTTACAGTGAGACCAATTATCGTGTTCGCTGTGGCAAATAAAATGAACTAGATCTAAGAATAATCTTGAGGTACATCAGTTGCAAATCAGTTCATACACGCGAGATAAATCTTTATTGCTCTACAAAGTGGTAAGTTAAGTTTGTTGGTTTTTTAATTTCGTGAAAATCGGATACCGAGGCATGCTGCTGTCGTTGACGGTTGAACTTGAGTTCACCGTTTGTGGGTACAGGTACTTTGTTAGGCTAACAACGTCAATCGCTTCATTTCCTTTTACCAACCTTTGTAATTTGTCACATTTCATGAAGATAAATTTTATGCCTCTCCAGTGTCCGAAACGCTTAACCGTTTGGTACCGAGAAACTGCAGTCCCGGTGAAATAAGGGCTCGCCATCCTGGCTTCTTTTTCCCCATTGCAACAAACAATAGAAGTTGTCTCGTCTGCAGTTGTTCATTGGGTAAACTTGTTATTGAAAGTTCAGGTTACCAATCAAAAGTCTGGGTTATTTATAAAATGCGTCGAGTATTGAGAATTTATATTATGGGATAAATATATATACATATATGCTGCCTTCCTTAAAACACGGGGCCTCCATGGCTCAGTTGATTAGCGCGCTAGCACAGCGTACTGACCCAGTAGTCTCTCACCAATGCGGTCGCTGTGAGTTCAAGTCCAGCTCATGCTGGCTTCCTCTCCGGCGGTAAGTGAGAAGCATGATAATGCTGGCCGCCGTCGTATGAGTGAAATATTCTTGAGTACGGCGTAAAACCCCAATGAAATAAATAAAAAATAAATCCTTAAAACACAGAAATAATTTAAACCTTTTAGCCATTTTTGATATTCTACCACAGTATTATTTACATCGTGGAAGTGTCATAAAAGTAATTAACCAGGAAAGTTATTCATAAATAAATAAACACGAATATCACTATAGTATGCAAAACTCTATACTCATAAATGAGACAAAGTTTTATGCATACTCCAAAGAACGGGGTGCGCCCCTCTCCACGTTTGCTTCACATCTCTGTCACCACTGGAAAATTTTGTACAGAAATCTTGAACAACTGTGGTCACGGTCATGAGGAGTTGAATTGATCTACGAGGTATCGATATCTTATGAGAGCTTTACGAAAAACCATGTGATGTTTGAACATATTCAAGAGAAAAGAACTGGTTGGTCCTGGTTTCCAAACTTATGTAGCACAATTATGTTATGAGTGCATCTGACGTAGAAAACTTTTATAATGAGTTATTTTTACCCTACTGCAATGTTACAATGTTTTATGAGTTATCAGTGTCTTATAAGGTAATTATCATGGGCTCTCCAATTAAGTCCACCCATTAAAATGATGGTCAATTAGACAATCGAATAATTAAGCTATTTATTTTAAAAAATGTAAGTAGTTTTACTCTATATCAGTAGTAATAGAATTTGAAATAAACCCCGTCTAGCTATAAGCGTTTTTTAGATAAGAGAAGGTAAAATATAAGTAAACAAGGTCCAAAAAAAAATCCTGAACTGGTTTTTACCGTTTTCTTTCCTTTTTCTGTATCAAAGGCACACATGATTATCGAGTGGTTACAGGCATACATCAAAGGCTCTGTCCCAGTCTGTGGATTTTCCCTTTACGTCACGTGAACTTCCCTAGGGTATAGAACCAGACAAACATCAACACCTCTGGCGGCATAGTCCGCACCTTTCTTTGCTTAAGAAGACATGACAGTTTCCCGAGGAGGCTTTTCCGGTATCACGTATTTGCTTATGAAGAAACGCCTTTTTAAAAATTTTAACATCAATGGGTTCGGACCTGGTACATGGAGATGATATAATATAAAAGACTTGCAACATAGAGAGTAAAACCAGAGCATCGATGTCGTGATTGGCAAATAGTCACACCTAAGCCTAGGATTTTATTCTAACCGTTCTTGTAAATGCCTAAATAGAAGCGAAGTACACAACCTCTAGCACCATGGCGTCAGAGAATTAGGTAGAAAATGCACTGTTGTCAGTTTCAATTTGGTTACAATGTTGAAAACGGCTTTAAATCCCTTTAATAAAAGCAAACAAATGGATAGGCGGGTTTAGATAACATCAAAGACCGCTGTTTTATTCCAGTGACGCTTTGTTATTAACACTTTGTCCAATTAACATTGTTTTGTCGAATTTGGCTCATACTATTGAAGACAAGAATGTGTCAGACTATTCATCCAGAGTTGTCTTATTTTAACAATATTATTATTAGCGTATTATTTATGTTTTTTGCTAGTGTAGTTATAAATACAAAATGTATGTCAGTAAGGTAATAATTATTAATGAACAGGAGAACATGAAAAAAATGTTCTAGTCGATAATATACATACAATTGATAATTGCTTTAATAATAAGGCAATGCACTGGTAATTTTTTGCAATTATATATGTATTATCTGAGAACTTTGCTACTGCATAAACCGCTTCGGGTCATACCAAACATCTTTTTCCAAAAAAAAAAAAAGAGAATACGAACTGGTTGGATTAAGGTGTAATTAAAACTGAAAGATTAAGATCGAAAGCCGAATAACTGGCAAAATTACAATAGTGAAATTGCAGTAAATTACTCTGACTGGTATTAGAGCCATTCCGCCAACAGTGTCCTGAATAGCTTTTCAGTAATAGCATCTTTTCAAACGTCACATTATTTGCAACGGTACAATGGGGCCACGTTATGTGAAAACTCTGGCTTTTAGCCTACCCAACGTGTAATTGTAAAGCCTTTGGTTCTGTGTTTGCGTTTGGCATTTGAGGAAACTGTCTGCATTTTAGTGGTCTTTTGATGCAATGCCATGGAAACCAGTGATTCAGTGGCGCCTTTTTTTCTGATGATCTCCTCGATACTCTCTTTCACATATTATTCCTTATATAAAATCCTTGGATTATCAAAGTCGCAAAGATATTAGTGTTAACAAAGCGAATCCAACTGGGTCTTTTATTCCTGAAATGACATGGAACAGCCCATTACCGAATAAAGTCTGACGTGAACATTTCTCTCACCACCCAAGGTGCGAGTTAAAGTCTGACGTGAACATTTCTCTCACCACCCAAGGTGCGAGTTAAAGTCTGACGTGAACATTTCTCTCACCACCCAAGGTGCGAGTTAAAGCCCGGTCGTTGACAAGGAATTTGTACATCCCCCTATCTCTTTTGTAACTGACGCTAGAAGATCACTTCTGTTCCAAGAATGCGAAGGGGCATATCTGTCGATGGTTTAACCATTTTCTCCAAACACGAAATTCACAGATATGCATCGTGCACTCGAAAACTTATTGAGTATGACGTTTGACAACAAAATAAAAGGCATATATTAATATATGATTAAATTAAAATCGCTAACACCTTTGTTTGATTGAAACAGGCGTGAACTACTTTTTTTTGCAGCTGTATAAATACACGTCAGTTTTTTTTAGATCATATTGTTTCTTCACTATTGCCTTCAATTTAAAAAAAATGGATGGAAAGTAGATTTAGCAGACAACAAAGGTGGTAAGAGGTTGACAAATGTAAAAACTGTTAAAAGGCCACTTGACACATCATGTTGGCTTCTGGCCGTTAGCAAGAAGGTCTGACAGCAACCTGCGGATGGTCGTGAGTTTCCCCCGGGATCTGCCCGGTTTTCTCCCACCGAAATGCCTGCCGCAGTCGTATAAGTGAAATATTCTTGAGTACGGCATAAAACACGAATCGAGTAAATAAGAAAATAAATACATATGTCACATCCACTTTTAAGAAGGCGACATTAGGCATGTAAGTTTTTACATGTAATCCGCATTCAGCATTGACCATGATACAATTGGTAAAGGTGTGGAGGTTTACAACGATGGAAAATCTCATGGCACAGTGCAATTAGATGGAAAGTTATGAAATCTCCATGCCCATTTATTTTCCGTTTTATTTTTTTAGGGCTGTACAAATAATTTTAATGATTCATGCGTGCGCGGACCTTCCACCTACATGCCACACCAAATATGCTAAGAATGGTCTTCTAATTGTTATGGCAGAAACTTACATGTATATGTACAGAGAAACAAGTTCAAGACCAATATGGCTAATAACTAATAATAACTTAGTGCACATTTGAAGGGAACAGCGCACTGGAATAATGCTGAGAGCTGCAACAAACCCAAAAGCAAAAGAAACCAAAACTAAGAAAATCTAGAAAAGATGTTAAGACGTTTAAATAAAAACACATGCTGAACTTCATATTGCTTGAGTCAGTCGATTGTAGAGAGGCGCTGTTTTTACATAACACCAGATTCTTGCGACTGTTTTCTGGATCAAAGGATAGCGCGGCTTTTGTAAGCAGGCTATCTTTTAACGCCAGACGCTTTTAACCTGATGTAGACATAGCACCTCTGGCAAGCTGAACGAAGCAGGTTGTGCTGAGAAGGCAGGACGTGTACATTCTGTCAACGGCCAAGTTTGATGATTTCTTTTGATGTTTAATATTTGATTAACACCGAATGTAATACTTATCTTGAGAGGAATTGTTTTATTTCCGCCTACATGATTAATGGAGAGGCTTGTTTTCTCCTGTAAGTATCTGGTCGACATCTAGACCATCGGCTCTCGCTTCTCTGTTTGTAAGTTAAAAATTGCGAAGTACATAAATCCAACTTTGATTAGCATTTTCCGACCCGACTTTCACGGCAAAAGCAGATTTGCTTCGATGTTCAAAAAGTCGACCTACTTTAATAGTGTATTTGCCCAGGAGCATTTATAGCTTATCTCTATGGTTTTCTGGAAAGTAAGTCTCTTTTAAATTATTTAGGCCTATCAACGTATTACTTTATTTAGACCAATGGAAATGAAAGTCTGTAGGGCTGATGTACTTAGGGCATGGTTTATTTGTGTTAACAATGACGTATTTCTAATCTTCCCCAATAAGGACACATTCTGATTCTGTGTGTTATCAAAGCCTTGTGATCTTAAAAGGCATACAATCTAATTCTGGCGAGGCTGTTGCCCATCCCAAATGGACAGTATAAGCTCAAATTCAGCTGTTGTTTTTTTGACCGAGTTTCTTCGGTTTATTGGGTCAGCAGGTTGTTTTCACGACTTTATTCTCTAAGAACTAAGAATAACCAAGTAATTTATGTATATAATGTAAAATAATGCCGAATATAAAATGATTCATCAATGTACACAGCGAAGTACTGCGAGATTAGTGTTTTCTCAAAGCTCTCTCTTATTCTCTCCGTTTATGAAATTTACCGTTATGTAAAGAAAGAAACAAAGAAAATTTTTTAAAAAATGAGTCAATTCTGTTCATTATGGATGATGTCATGTCTGAAAATGATGACACGTTGAGTTCGGATGTCGTATTGGCAAAGTTCTATATCATTACAACACTGTAACCATTCACCTTTTATGAATTCAAACAGTCTTCAGTAATTCTACATGTAGCCTTGTACTGAATGATCATTGAAAAAAAAAGAGATATTTCGTTTGGGATTGCAATCTCCGAAGTGTGTCCACTCGTTTCTCTCTTCAGTCAGTTCGCCTGATCATTCTCAGCGTGACAAAATTAAAAAGGTTTAAATTAATTTGTTTTGTGTCATTTTATTACTACAATTTTTTTCAGGTCTATGGCGGCAGTACGTGCGTGAGAGGAAACAGGGGTACAGGGTGTAAACCACAGGATTTTGGTAAGTAACCGACGAACTTTACCACCTGTGTCACCAATATTTACCTGCACATAGTATTGCATATTGTATAGTATCTCAAACAATGTCAGAAAAGACCAGAAAGGGACATTAAGTTGACTGCTTGCTGACAGTTCCTCGGGGTAACTTTTACAACACGGCCTGACAAATCCCCAGATTTCTTGTCCAAGGCTGAGATAGACCCAACGCCTCATATGTCCTAACGATTGAAGACAAACGTTTTACCTTTCAGCCACATCCTAAACGGTGTTCATTTAAATATATGGGGTTTTTTTGTTGTTACTTTTTTCAGCTCTCACTCTCGTTGATTCAATGCTTAAACATTTAATTAGATTAAAAAATTCGCATTTGTCCATTTCGCTTTACGTAAAATGCACTGTCGCCATTGGATTCCAAGTAAAACAGTTCGCTTTCCCTGATTCTTAGTTAGGCTACCAGTAAGTGCTCAAAAGATAACCCTTGGTGAAACAAACAACTGGTGTTGATTGATTAAACATAGCTACAGTAAACGAGAGCCATGCGTTAAACAGAACATTGAATTGCTATCGACAGATGTGAAAAAAACAACAACAAATTTTAATCAATTTTCGTCATTGGTGGTTACGTGTGGACGTTAGAATTTGTCAGAGAATATTTGGGTAGCAAATTAGACTGATTTGTGTAAAAAAAACCCATCCCCGGAGCAATTTCAGCTGCAATTTCGTTTCCATTGTCAATCTGCTGCTGAGACGTGATGACGAAACCTTAGGGGGACAATGGAATAGTAGCGCATCCTGTAGACTCCCTTTGAAGATGGTAATAATCGAATGGGTTATTTCCAGATAGGTTTGTTTTTTTTGGTGTACTGATTATCTGGACAAAATGAAACAACAAATATCTAATAACAGCTGGTGTATGTTTGCGAACTTTCTAGTCATTACTATAGTTGATCACAAAAAAAAATCAATCGATCAAGCACGTCCAACTAATATATTCTTTGTCAAACATCACAGAGCCGGGGGATTCATCAAGAATGTTGATATGTTGCAATCAAATGTTTCTTTTTATTTTGAGCATGTTTTGTGCAATGCTCTGTTTGTTCGCCTGCTCATAATGTAATGCATCCAAACGTTCCATAAAAGAGTTCTGGAGAAAAAAGGATGGCCATGTTTTTATTGAGAACATTGTCTAAATGTAAATTTTAATTATTAATTTAAATGGTGTTTAGTTGCGTAGTCAGGGAATATTCCAGTCATAAGAAAACTCTTTATTCAACCACCACTTACGTTCAAGGCTGGATTCGAACTAGTTAACTCAATGCCCATGACTGATCAATGGTGGCTGGGTAAAGGAAGAATTGGGGTCATTGCCTCTTTATTGCTGTGGGAAGCATCTGGCTATGATGACAGCGCTGTAAGCAAGCGACAAATTGCATATATACGCCTAGGCGTCAAAACATACATTCGAAAAACAATATTCGTCAAGCAAAGTGGATGGACCGCATCAATAATCTCAAGATCACTCACCAATACAACGTACAATACAAACCACCAAAGGACAAAGAATTTATTTCAAGTACGAACTTAAGAAGGATTCCTACACAAAATGGACAACACGGCATGTTTCAGGGATGTTGGAAAAACACAAAGAATGTTCTGGGCGAATGAATGAAGTTAACATCTAATCGTGTAGCATGATAATTTATAAGTTGTCGATAATAAAATAAGTACCTCAGTTGGGTTTTGATTGAAACTGTTCATATATTCAAAGTAGCGATCTAATTCAACACACGACGATATAGAGCCCCTAACGCCAGGCGAAGCTTAATTTATTTTTGCTTGGTCTTTTACGCCGTACTCAAGAATATTTCACTTATTACGACGGCGGCCAGCATTGTGATGGAAGGAATCCGGGAAGAGCCCGTGAAAACTCACGACCATCCGCAGGTGGCTCACCTTTGATCAGAAAAGGAAGGCTGCATGAGCTGAACTCACATCAAGCTTGATTATTTGGTTATTTATTGATTTGATTGGTGTTTTACGCTATACTCAAGAATATTTCACTTATACGCCGGCGGCCAGCATTATGGTGGGAGGAAACCGGGCAGAGAGGAAGCTAGCATGAGCTGGACTTGAACTCACAGCGACCGCATTGGCGAGAGGACTCCTGGGTCATTACGCTGCGCTAGCACGCTAAATCAGGCTTGGTTAGACAAGCACCTGGATTTACTTAAGGGAATAACCCCTCAAACTTTCCAAACTTGTAAAGCAGCATCAGAGGACAATGAACTACGTCATTAACCAGGCCTGAGTCATTGTGGCGAATTAGTACACAACATAATGTCAGTTTGACGGTGTTCATCACTACCAGCAAAATTTCTAATCATGAGAAATCAAGAAACGCTCCAAAAATGACTTAGTCGGGGCAGTCACGCTGTCCAACAATAAACTCATAACATAGCAGGTTACACCATATACAGAGTTTTCAAGAAGCAGAGAACTTCGTTTAATATCGGCAAAATCCAAGGGAAAAGTAAATGCTGTACGTTAGTTGAATTATTGAAATTTCTGTATACTGTTAAATATCTTTTGGACCCAAATATCGTCTTGTTGATCGCCGAAGTGTGCGTAGCCGAGTACATCGTTCCATCAGTGTGTCAGTTGGTACCCAGGCAGTTTCGTCCATGGGGTAGCATTTGTTCCAGGCCGGAGATATGGGAAGCGAAACTAAATTGTGTCAGTAAGTCCTGCGATATGTATACATGTGGATGCATGTGGATGGCAAGGTTAAATTGAGGGAGTGGGGGTGGGGGTGTAAAACTACAATGTTATAATTATTACATGTATGTGTAGTTTAAGCTACACATTCACAGTTTGAATGAAACACGATCTTCGTCCAACACTGTTAAATATGAGGTTAAACATTCGCATACAAACATATTTTTTCTACTCTACATGTGAATAAATTGAATTAAAACCACAAGTTCTCTGGAAAATCATAACTGAAGGGTACACTCAGATATAAAACAAACAAAAATCGAAAAAAAAAGGAAAACAATAAATAAACTAATAAACAGTTACATATTAGAACGGTACATATTTGTTAGAATCAACAAAAACGTCAAAGTCAGTTCTACACACATAAAAGAAAAGTCTTTGGGGACCTATTTGTCTACCTCTCAGTGTTCTCAGCCATGTTGGCTGTAAAGCAATCAAAGGTACATGTGTGGGCCGGTAGGCTACATGTGAAAAAGTCGCCATTAACTTTAGGAATACCACTAGTTTATGCAGTGCACTCCGGTTTCTGCGTCTATAAAACTGGACATCAATGTGGAACTGGAAATATGATGTGTCTATGGCGTTATATTAATAATTACTTAATGGATAAATGATATCACCAATATTTTTTATGTTCAGCGTAATAAAATATCGTACCTTCAACGTAGGGATTATTTGCAGTGTACTGCGCAGGACAGGTGCTTGAATATTGTCAAACACCCATGCATCTCTGTTTTAAAGATAACTAGAATGTTGAGCTAAGATCATAAGTTTCCTTTTTATTACATTAAAAAAGAAAGATTTGTTCTCTAAATTCTCTAAATTTTCAGAGAAACAAAGGAACAATACAATCCACTATATTTACCTTTCTTGGGTTGTAGATCACCCCAAAATTTCAAACCCAGTAAAGACTACGACATTGTATTTAGTTATCTTAAGGACTG